>NC_044060.1:14967908-14997908 GCF_902167405.1 Gadus morhua
AGAGGCATACAGAGGGCCAAAGGCCTATGCAGGGCCAGGGGCCTGCAGAGGGCCCAGAGGTCAATAGAAGGCCCGAGGCCTACAGAGGCCTACAGAAGGCCCACAGAGGCCTACAGAAGGCCCACAGAGGCCTACAGAAGGCCCACAGAAGGCCCAGAGGCCTACAGATGGCCCAGAGGCCCAAAATGGGCCCAGAGGCCCCAGAGGCCTACAGAGGGCCCCGAGGCCTACAGAGGGCCAGAGGCCGGCGGAGCGCTAGAGGCCTATGGACTGCAGGGCTCTCCTCTCTGCGTCGTTGAGGTGGCCCGAGAACATGCTGTAACATGGCTGCTGGGCGAACTGGGTGAGGAAGTCCGTCAGGTAGGCCTGCAGCACAAATCACACCACAGGTTAATAATGACTATAACAACGCAAGACCAAACTCATACCTTCACTTTATAGGGTTAATGAAACATCACCATCTGGCCTCGCCATGACCCACATGATCAATGGTTAAATACCTGGTATCACATATCCAGAGGGGTTCATATCCTGATTGTGTTCAATACTCATTTTGAGACACGGCAGCCATCACCGTTCATCAACATCAACATCTATTTCAGTAATGATGTGTTGTGGCGTTTCTTACACTGAAATCTGGCACAGCATACAACAATTTCAACATGAATTGCTTGTGCATTGAAATTATTGTATGGAAATCTTTTTTGCAGAGTCCTAACCCTAATCTCAAGACAGGAGCTCAATAAGTAACCTAGTATTCATAGAATTAAATAATGCCATAACCCATTCTTTTAAAAACCGACTTGAACCTAACCGGCACTGTTCCAAACCAGCCGCAGGCTGCAAGTTCGGGGGCCTGTTTGGGGGCCTGTACCTGTAGGTCAACTTGATACAAGGGGTCCTTCAAAGCATCCGGGTCGTCCTCTTCATCGTCCTCGTAATAATCATCGTCTGTAAGAGCGTGGGAAGCAGACGTGCCATGTGTCAGGTTCAGAATGACACACAACAGGACACCCCTTAGAGGCTGACCCCGACAACGACATAAGGCCCGTACCATATTTGTTGGAGGCGATGAGGTCGGAGAGCAGCTGACCCGCCAGGCCTTCGTCCTCGTCGTCGTCTTCATCGTCCAGCCCGTCCTCGGCCTCCTGCTCCTCCCACATGCCGGTGGAATCTGAAAGGACAGGAGGACAGCGACCGGTGATCCTCTTTCCCTCAATACCACCCGGCTCCGCTCCAAACACGGAACGGCGTGTACGGCTTGGAGCAAACACCGTGGACCCTCCAGAGGTCCTCAACGATTAAACCTGTGCCAAGTTACGCTCGTACGGTAGCTTTTTACTAGCCTAGAAATCTAGACGCCCCTAGAGGCAGCAGATTTAATTTGCAGCCAGGGAGGTCTAGCCTTCTGTCGTCGTTTTTCGCTGCTGGAAACCGAAAAAAAGGGACAGGCCAATCAGATCGTGAGGGGCGGAATCGAACCGAATGACGACAGAGCTCCGACGGTTCCGTGTTAGAGGTAAACAATAACGGCTGCTGCTGCTGGCGAAGAGCTGTCTTTCGACTCAGCTTTGGCCGCGACTCTTCAAGACTTGAAGTTATCATTTTCTTTGAGAAATGAACAAAGAACTGCACAAAGAAGTTTTTCCGACCGGATACGGTAAAAGTTTGATTTTAGAGAGACAGAAATTTCCGTCGCTCTGACTACGTCACCTTCTTCGTTGCTGATTGGTTGTAGCGCTATCCTATTGCGTGCAGAGGGAACTTGAAAGACAACGGTTTATCCCGCCCACACTGCCACCGTACGAGACCAGACCCAATATCTCTCCGATATGGGTCTGGCTTGCCAGGCTAGCTTTTTACTACATTTACAACTAATCACTCAGCAGTTTCTCGTGATTAAAACGCATCCATCCACCCAGGGAATTTCTGCCTAAAAATATTTTTTATACTATGTTCGCCCGACCGTTGAAAAAAAATCGTAGTCTTGGTCGTCTGAAAAGTATTAAGCAATGAATCTGGTTACAGCTTCAGCCATTACAGGTTACTAATTGGAATAAGTACATAGAGCAGGTTGTGAACAAGGAACAACGTGCAAAAATGTTAATTTCACAAAATACACACTCCACAGACATCCTCCCACGAACGAGCATCAGTCACATTGACCTGACTACGTCAGAGCGACCGCGACCATGGAGGTTCGACTACCTTGGCTCCAGTCTGAGGCGGTGGCGCGGGTGGCGTTGGCCTCCACCACAGACGACAGCTCGTTTATAATGAGTTTAAAAATCTTCACTAGCAAAGGAATGTTGGTCCACCTCTCTGGGTCTATGGAGAACACACAAAAAAGCAAAAAACAATCCATGGTGAATTACAGCATGTGGAAACAGAAGAAGTACATGATACTTTTGAATTGAGCTAAAAAAGGAAAGCACCACATACAAATAGACTTAATTTCTTAAACGTCTTTAAACCAGGAACAGCAAGCCCCCTGTGTTCTTGTCGGATCAAAAAAAAACATAACAATATACTGCTGCTCTAGGGAACACATCCATAACACAAAGAACAACGCAATGGTGGTACCAATCTATCCAGCTTCTCACTGCTTTCACCGGATTACGACACATCTATGACAGCCGATCCACTGAGTCACAGGGGTGTTAAAGGCACTTACTCTTGGCGGATTTGGAGCGTGTCCGGATGCCCTCCTCGAGGTTGATAATCTCCTCCCCCTTCACCACGATGTCTTGCAGGCGCTTGTCGTTGGTGTTGAGGCCATGCTGCAGCAGCTTGCAGAGAGCCACCGTACTGCAGGGGACAAGGGCCACAGAGGGGGTGAGAACCACGTAGGGGCAGGGGAGAGGAGATGGCCCATAGAGAGCCAGGTACAACTCACAGGGCTATGTCCATCAGAAGGAAAGTCAGAGTCAAGACCACATGCATTTTTGTAATATTTTGATGGCTGCATGATTGTAAGATTATATACATTGTTGATTTATGTAAAAATGCCCACAGAGCGAGTGTGTGTGTGCGTTTGTTGCCCCTCTGACCTGACTTTGCCCTCATACTGTCCGTAGAAGAGGTGCTGCCGACTCATCCACTCAGTCATGACAAACTCCAGCGCTGGCTTGCCCGTGGGCCCCGGCAGGCTGC
This sequence comes from Gadus morhua, assembly GCF_902167405.1. NCBI lineage: Eukaryota > Metazoa > Chordata > Actinopteri > Gadiformes > Gadidae > Gadus > Gadus morhua. The sequence continues at coordinate 14,971,062 of NC_044060.1, forward strand.
ACAGGAACTCCAGCAGCGGGTCCAGCTGGGAGTGCACCAGGTGGGCAAACACCATTATCAGGGACTGGTGGGGGGGGGCAGAGGAGGAACCAGGTTAGGCCAGACCAGGTGAGCCACGAGTACCATAGAGAACAGTGATGGTAGAGGGAGAGGGGGAAATTTGGAGCGGCTGTCAAGTTATTATACAGGGATGGAGAATAGAAACTGCAGGATAGCCTGGTAAGAACATCCAGATATTCAAGTTTGCTTTTTACTACAACCATAAGCCTTGGCTGGGCAGCAATTCATTTCAACATAGGTTACACCGATAATTGTAAATAATAATTGAGGCAGTGCTATGAGGTAAAGCAAAAACATAAATCGCTAACACTTTACAATAAGGGGACATGAATTAAACATTAATTAACATTCGGTAATGCAGTAATAAGCACTTTATATCATAAGCACAAGGGAAAGGATTAATGTTGGTGTTAGGGTTAACCTTTATCCTGTAAATGCTTATTACTGAATTAACGAATTGTAATAATAACTGGTTTATTAATGGTTAATTCCTGTACCCAATTGTAAAGTCTTAGCATTTTGATTGTTGTGCCGGTGTGTACATTATACTTGGGCGCAGAGATTGTCCAGATACTCTTCTAGATTAAATCAAAAGTGGCTCCCCCTTGTACTGATTGTTCTAACCCAACCACAGCCTTGAGGCCAAAATGATCTGGAGGAAAAGTGAATTTGAATACAGGATGTCATCCTGAGGCTAGCAATGGATTAAGGCTATGCCATTATGCCAGCTAAAACACCCCATTTCATTTAAGGAGTATGGGGGGCTGTAGATCACCTATATTGTGGTATAACTAACTAAAAAGGTCAGGATCACAAGGGTTGACAATAACCACGGCAACAACCTCCCCCGTGTCCAAAGACGCCCCCCCCACACCCCCCACACCCCCAGTCTACCTGCATCACGCTGAGCGTCTCCGCCTGCTGCATCTTGCTGAGGATGGCCCGCAGGATCTGGTCCAGCTGCTCGCCCAGCTCCGTGCCGGCCCGCGAGATCAGCGTGGACACCAGGCGCCCCACGAACGCCGCCGTGAACTCCGAGGTGCGGGGGTCCAGCAGCTGGTTGACCACCTGCATGACGTACCACAGGCCCGTGTTGCCCTGGTCGTCCCGCCACTGGCCCACCTGCTCCAGGGCGATGGACACGTAGGCCCGCAGGCACTCGCCGCCGTTCTGGGGAGGACACGCAGCGTTACGGCGGGAGACAGGGACAGCAGGGGGGGGGGGGGGGGAGGAGTGACGGAGCGGCCCAGTGGCCCGACCAGCCAAGCACCGGCACCTTGGAGACTTCCCAGTAGGGCTGTGTCAAATTTTGATCGCGATTTCGATTTTTTTTTGGGGTCAAACGAACTCCTAACTAATATGGTCGAGTTGAAACGATTTATTAATAATTCTTTTTTTATCAGTATGTTCGTTTTATTCATTCAATGTTTCATAGAAATTTAAGATGAACAGCTGGATACATTGGATACAAATGACTTGTTTTGAGAGACCTGCTAAATAAATGCATCATGCATCGCTTTTCATAGTTTGACTAATTATGATTTCAATATTGACCAATATAAGCAGCCCTACTTCCAGGTTCCCTTCTGACCTAGGGTCCTATGCTACGAAGGACCGTCATCCACCCCTCTCCTTCTCTTTCTACCTACTTTCCTACGGTCTTGTCACTATCCGGCCCCAAAATAGAGCATTTGGTCCATGAGACTATTCAACTACACCCCACAAGGTTCATCATATAATACAATAAACTAATATTTGTCTGTATTAAGTGTTGACGTGTGCTGGGGGGGGGGGGGGGGGGGGGGGGTTTACCTGCATGATTGCGTTGTCTTCGGTGCGCAGGGTGCACTGGGCAACCACGGGGAAGGCCTGACACACCAGCATCTCAGAGAGAGGGGCTTTGGTGTTGCGCACCACTGTGGTCAAGATGTCGATGGAGGTCTGCAGGGACAGGGGGAGGAAATACATCATTATCACCCAGGAGGAGCTCTATTGCAATATGGCCTTGCAAAGCTAACAGTAAATCATCCACGTACATGTTTAAACCGTATGCTTATACAATGGATTGTGGAACTTCTTTACGATTGGTAAAATTTCGACTGGTTCGGGAGACAATATCAGCATACTCGAAACCCCATCAATGACATTTGCATAAAGTTCATGAAATCATTGATTTGGTGTTATATTATCACACACACAAACACAAAATGGGTGCTTTGTGGGGCTACCTACCGCACAAAGTCCGGGCGGGATCTTGTCGGAGGGGGCCTGCATGATGCTGACCAGCGTGGGGATGAGGCGCATCTGCATGGGCCCCTGGCAGCCCTCCACCTGGGCCAGCTCCTTGAAGATGTCCTGCGCCAGGGAGGCCACCACGTGATCTAGTGGAGGAGCTCAACATTACTCCTAGCCCACTCACACATCACCAGTCATTCATTTCAATCGAGCCATTTATCAAACAATGAGCACAAAACCCATTGTCCTCTGTACACCCTAATCCAACCATGGGAAACATAGGTTTTCTTTGCCAACAGTGGACTGTACTTCGACGCTTTTGAGTGGTGCGACCCCCCGTACCGTTGTTGTACTTGAGGAATATGGCGATGGTGAGCGGGCAGATCTTGTTCTCGGCGCTGGTGGTGAAGGCAGCGTCCACCGTGCACACGATGCACAGGGTCTCCATGACCAGCGTGAGCACCTCCGAGCTGAACTGGGCGGCCAGCTGCACCAGCCCTTCCAGGATGCTGGGCAGGAAGGGCTGCAGCACGTGGGTGCTCTCCGACAGCTTCAGCTGGTCACAGTAGCTGAGGGGGGCGGAGGTAGGAGGTTAGCAGGTGGTACAAGTGGGCCGGATACAAGCAATAAACTGAGATATCAGAGAGACAAACTATTCAAATGTTATTACCACCATTTATTTTTTTACCAGTATGTATTTTATTGCTCTTACTGCTAGTTTTTGAGGTTTATACTGCTGGTTTTTTTACTCATCTTTTGTTTTTACTGTAACTTTATTTTTCATTATTTCCTTTTTTCTGATTTAAAGCACTTTGAGCGGCAGCCTGCAATTCCTGTATGAAAGGTGCTATATAAATAAAGTATTACTTACTAACTACGTACTTGTATGTTTTATTACTCTCAGTGGAGCAATGCAAGGAACAGTGATTTAAAATGTGGATGTAACAAACCATTGGTTGTTCGTATGAGAACAGATGTGCAACACGCAATTGAGTGGTTTCCATGCATTTACAAAATAGGCGTTTTGGGACAGTTTTAACAACCGATGGCGAAACTACAAATTATGTGTGTCTGCATTATGGGAAAAGGGAACCATAGTGGGTCTGAGAATTTTGGAGCCCCTACTTCACAGTAGGCGCTTTCCTAGCAGAACAGGGAACTGTCCTCGCAGAACAGGAACTGGGATCAGGTCAAATGCAATCACAAGCCAATAGCACCGGCAACACAGGCAACCACAATCTTTAAACACCTGTTCAAACAGCTTCCGTTGCTTGCACAACAATAATGACAACGGTAGCTAGCAGAGGACACCTAATGGACTGACAGTGAAGTCCATTATTGAGCCACCGCTACCAACATGAACCCTGCGACGCATCACAGAGGAGAGTGCAGAGCGCCACCGGACGGACGCTCACCCCCAGATGGCCCTGACGGCCGAGATGCGGACGGAGGGCGGCTGGCTGTCCTGCAGGCCGCTGACGGTGGCCTGGAGGAACTGCTGGATGAGCTCCGGGGACATGGCCGTGGTGAAGCGACTGGCGGCCCACAGGGCCCGGCCCAGCAGGAAGGGAGACGCGGCTGGGGGGGGGGAGAGGTGAATCAAACAACATCAGCACACAAGGAAAACATTGGTTGAAACTGAATAAAGCCTGTGTGCATTTGCACGGGCACCACACACACAGGACGCCTTTATATACAGGTGTCCTGTATATAAAGTGATCTGTATTCCAACTTTGCTAACTTTTAGTGTAACTTTTAGTAAAGGCCTAACCAGGGACAGGGGTTGCAAATTACTCTTCACCAGAAACCTGTATGCAAGGCATCTATTTTATATTGTATATGAGGCAATAAACAATGCATTTGTCCCTGCTCAATAAACTTCTGAACAAACTAAACATTATTTGTGTATTCAACATTTCTCAATTATTCCTCATAGCAGACGAATGTTCTGAATCGATTCCGTCAGAACAATACATAAACTAAATGAATAGTTCAGAAAAGTTGCTGTAGGTTAGATTTAACAGCTATTATTTGAGTGTAGTTTGTTCCAACCCCTCAGCTATTAGTGAGTTAAATGTGCTCAATATCTTTCTCAAAGTAACTGCCTCTATGTGAGATCATTTAGATTTTTAACAACTACCCATTTTGATGTGTGTATAGTAAAATAAATCATCCCTCATTAGATACATATTGTGCGATGTGATTAAAAAAATGCATAAATGGAAGGACAATGAAGTCATCCATCGGGGAATCCATCTTGCCCGACAATCCCAGGCCGGTGAAATGCACCACTTCTGAATGAAGGAGTAAGGCATGTAGGGAGGGGGTCGGCTGGGAGGGGTACTTTGTTTCAAAATGTTGTGCTATTCTGCTTGTCCTGCTCTCTCTCTTTACAACTCTCGAATCATTAAAGAAAGGAGAAAATGAGTTGCATTGGAAGGACAACACACATGACTGATGAGATGAGATGCACGAATAACGCCGTTGAACCTTTAACTGCTTATCAGGGACTCACCAACCAGGTTGAGGTCGGCCAGGATGACGTTGGCCAGGAACCCGTGCATGTCGAACTGAATGCGGCCATTCTTCACGTTCTCTGTAATGATGGTCTTGACCGAGCCCAAGGCCAGCATGCAGGCCTCATGGACCTTCCACCTGGAAGACACAGGCGAAGGGTTACAGAGCAGCCACACACCGAAACACTTTACGTTGCTGCCATCTGGAGGCAGACCAAGGTAATACAACTTTGTTTACCAGTTCCAACATAAAAGATCTACATAAAAATGCAAAAAAGCACTGTGCTGTCAATCCAAGTATCGATCCAAGTAAATATGAAATTGGTTCTTACCAACAGCAACAATAACGTATAATATTCTTCAACTGGGAATATTCTTTCCCGATTGACTTGCCCTCCAAGCCCTGACAAAACCCTCCCTCAAGGCACACGCACACTCTCTCCAAGTCTGTTTGCTATTCATTTGGACTCAGTCTTTGTAATGCATCTTTTTAAATCCAGTTAAAGCCAGAGTATAGCAATGCTAACACACGATGACGTGTGTTTGGGGGCTTTAACATCTTTGGGACTCTCAGATTTGTCTAAGGGAGAGTGAAGGGTTGGGACCAGCGGACCAGCGTGTGCTCACCAGTGCTGGTTCCCGCTGTTCTTGGCCTGCTCCGCCTCCAGCAGGTGTCTCGTGGCTGCGGCCGCCAGCGCCGCTGCACTCTCGTTCTGGAACTCTGTAGCAACGGCCTGCGGGCAGAGGTCATAGGTCAACCTTCCATCCATGGGTCATTTTATGTAAAGGTAAAAAATAAACTCTTTATTTATAACTATGAGCCTTACAAAAAAAAAATGCTTTTCTCCTTCTGGGTATCAAGTAAACTGACCAAGGGGCAGGTCATAAGAATAGATAATCAAATAAGCACATTGTTTGATTGTTAAGCACCAGGGTTTTACATACATAACACATACACCAACATAATTTAAAATAATAATAAATTATAATAAGTAAGCAAAATCATACACATCCAGGCAATACAATCATGTCAAGCAGGGCACTTTGCCATCCGATTTCTTGCATTATATTGACTCATGTGACCCGTTTCCTCTCACCAGCAGCAGGTCCTGAGCAGAGATGCGGACCGAGTAGGAGAAGGTGTCATCGTCCTCGTCCTCAACAAACTGCTGAGGGTTGGCCGTCCACACTTTGATCTAAAAATAACCATCAAAGTTCTCAGTATTTCAGACGTACCCATTTTCAGTCCAATGTCGGGACAGATTGGGCGGAAATGGGCAGATTTCGCCCCCCGTTTTTTGGGCACGACATTGTACAATGTTTTCAAACCGCACCTGGTCCTCTGTGATCTGCATGTAGAGGATGACGTAGTAGATGAGCTCGGGCAGGGCCTTCTTCACCGTGCTCTTGAACTTGCTGTTGTCCAGCAGCGTGTGGACGAACTCAAAGATACTGAACACCAGATTCTCAAAGCCTAGCACCTCACCTACAGGGGAAGGAGGAGAGGAGAAATTGGAGGGATTTGCTTACGGGCTAGATCCAAGCTTTTCCACACCCGCGTCACTCGGAGAGATGCATCAAAGCTATGTGTTGCTGCTAGAGGAAAGCAGAGAATTCTCACCGTCCGAGTCTATGGGATCGTCCACGTCCTCCGTGTAGTTGACCTCTGTTCTCACATAGGTGACGACACAGTCAAGGAATACACCATTTAGTAATCACCCTATGCAAAATGTCTCAGAGAAAAACTATCCATTTCAAGTCATTATCATTTTTTTTTTCCCCAATAGAAATGCCCCTGAAATTATATTAATAATCTGGCAAAATTCTGGTTTAGGTATTAACATTTTTCATGTGACAATGCAATTGCTGTTTTATAGTCCAAAATACTGATTATCCTTGATCTCAATTTACCAACATCAGAATCCATCGCTTTTCCTGATATAAAGCCCAATGATTGGCGGGGTCATGAGAGCCTGGCCAGCCAACGGCCACAGTGATGTGAGAGGATATAAAGAGGCGCTCTCTGTGAGCGTGTTCCACACGATGGGCAGAATCTGCTGCATGGACGACACCATGGGCTTGGGGAAGTTCTTCACCAGCGCCGTCACCGCCTGGGACAGGAAACAAGACTCTGTGACCAGCCGTACCTTAGCTCCTCGGCAGGGATTCCCCCCTTGTTACACCCACGAGAGAAGAGGAAGTGTAATGTAACCCATCTGTCTAAATTAGAGCCAGCAATAAGCTCTGGCACGCCGACCATCAACTTCTCATTTAAGATGTGAACCTGTGGTAAATCATCATGGGCGTATATTAGTAGACAGCTGCACGATTTGAGGCTGGATATAATAACAATACACGGTTTATATTTGTTGTTATATTGTTAAAAACGGTTGAGAAAGTTAATCGGTACACATTTATGAATGGGGTCGGCTTAGCTCAGGAGGCAGAGCAGGATGCCTTGTAATGGGAAGGTTGCTAGTTCGATCCCCAGTACCCCCTAGCTGTGCGTCGAGAGAGCTTTCGGCCAAGCGGTATAGAGTAAATAGAGTGAAAGGAGTAAAAGAGCAAGAGACGCTGACCACTGCTCTGTGTGGACGTGGGGCGCGTTAACTGAAGATGTGGTCCGACACCGTGCACGACCCATCCCAGGGTTATCCCCAAACGCAATAGGTTCACTGCAGCACCATGTTACATTTAAAAAACACAACCTAGGGTTGTACGGTATGGACTAAAATGTAAATCACGGTATGATTTGAGGAATAGACAGTAACGGTATTATATCACGGTATGTTAATTTTATCTTCTAATTTCGATATAAATGCCTCTGAAGGGGTAAAATACTGGAAAGGCAGCAAAATCTTTTCTCAAGTTACTCCCATCTCTGAAAAACACTAATGTTTAATAGTATGGATTTGTATCTCCACTTGCTTGCGGACCTTGCCGTATAGTTTTGGCATCTCAATTGTGTGTGCGGGCATGTAACGCGTACCTGGTATCGAGTGTTTTGACCATCTCTTTAAAGCCCTTTCTATCGACATTTTGAAAGGGAACCATGTGTCCACCTTAGACAGGTAAGGAGTAACAACGTTTGTCATCTCGTTCCACCACTGGCATTTTGTTGTAAGGACTGGCTTTCAAAATGCCTGCGGAAGCAATGTCTGATTGCAGAGACGGCTTCACGCTACCAGCGTCTGTCTCATACGTTGTGGAATGAGAGCTCGTGAAGGGACTATTGCGCAAGCACGCAGGAGCACTTGCTGCGCACCTGCGTACATGCGCAATAGCATACTGCCTGAGAAGGCAGTATCGCTGTCAATCTGTCCCTGGGAAAAGTAACGTGGTGCCGAATTGAAAAAGGAACTATATAACTTTACTTTTTACATGAAAAAGTAGTTAGGGAACTGTATTAACGCATTACTTACTTTGTTACGCGTTACACACAACATTGTCTACCGGTCACACCGGTCCCGAGGTAACGTCAAAATCCATACCGTAGCGCAAATTCACAACGGTATATCTTCAGCACCGTTTATACCGTACACCCCTAACACAACCCTTATTCAAGGCCACAAGATGAAGAACACACTATTCTGGATGACTGATTGCCAGAAAAACAACAGGAAAGAATATTGTCTTTAATCCGATTCCCAGCATTATTAGTAGGTAGAACATTTTGAAGATTATTGTCATTGTTAAAGCATTGATGTACGGGAGGCCTTATCTAGAGCAAAGGCACCCAGCACGGTCAGTAAAAGAAATAAAGAATAGTTTTTCCTGCATTCTAGGCCCTCAAACCGTGATACATACAGTAACCATGGTCCTTTTCATTTATACCGTGATGTATTTTTTGTGCAATACAACCCAGCCCCCAACTACATTCCCACCTTGAGGACTTCCATCTTCAGACCACTGTCAGAGGAGGCACCATCAGGCATCTGCAGGGCCTGCACGAACGCCTCAGTGAACTGCTGGACCACGGGGAAGATCAGCGCTTTGGCAGCACCCTGGATAAACAATCCACACACACACACACGGAAACACGTTGAAGGAAATGTCTCACGGTGGAAGTGAACCTCAGCCACAATATGACATGATTAACGCGAAGCTCCACCTTTTCCAGCTCTTCGATGGCACAGATGAGGTTGGCACAGGTGGTGAAGATCTCCACAGCTCTGGAGCGTGTACGGATACTGTAGACCTGCGACAGGGGTCATAGTAGTACACTACAAGTCAGGTCCATTTACTTTTGGGGCAACATTAAAAAGGATTCCACCGGTTTGCTAAGAACTCAGGTAACTAGTTGACATTGTTTATGTCCAGATGTAAATCAGCCATGATTTCTGTAAACAAGTGGCAAGCTGTTGAAAACTATTAAAATCGTATCAAGTGTTTAGCAGCTCTCATAGCTGTATCTTTGTTTTTGTCCAACACAAGTGACAGCAAGTGCTACACGAACTGCCCTAGCTAGGTCATTTTCTCTGATGGTGACCATAAACCAACACACAGACATTTTCGATTCTGTGTGTACATGCAAATGTGCATGCTCACACCCCTCGAGTCTGAGACATGCAGTAAGACATCCGAGCACAGACGGTGGCTGCGTTATTGGCACACTGTTAATTCTGTGCAGAGCAACATTTCTGAGTGCAGAGCAACATTTCAATATGTTTAGCTAAGAGAAGGAGGGTGTGTTCTTTAGCTGATTGCATCACAAGCATTCACTTCTGATTCAAAATGAAGTGCTTGGTTCCTGGTTGTATGAAGGGATGTGGAGCAAGACCTAACTGAAAACTAATCTCTCTTTTTCCCTACCATGCTGGGTGATTTACATCTGGAGAAAGAAGGTAAACAATTCACATGGGGAAATGAAAGCTTTGTTGTCTTTACCAATAGTAAATGCTGGAGTTTCAGTGATCCCTCTCCAACATAAATGACATTTCAGGGAAAAGCCTTAAGGCCAGGTTATAAACTAAGATTATGTTGAATTTAGGAACCAAATGAAAAAAGCAAGCCCATTAGTATTCAGAGAGGGCCCATCAGCCAGGGAAACCTTGAAAGACATTAGAACAAGACATTAAACCAAGAAAAAGGAAAATAAGACTTGTAAGGTTGGTAAATCGGTCAGGACTTACCTCGGCCATGGTGAAGATCTTGTACATCTCTGGTAAAATCACGGGGGCAACCAGGGGCATTTGTGTGTCCGTAACCTCCCGTGTGAATTCTTATTCAACAAAACAAACGGGCAATAGGTTAGTGGCAGTGACGAAGCCGCATCCATCCATGAGCTGCATGTGCCAGACTTTGGACTACCATAGCAATCAGTAAGTGCCATGTGAAGCCGTGTGTCCGTTCCATGGGCCCCCCCCACACCAAAAATAAAAACACCTCCCGCAAAGCATGGCAACGTCCCGGTTGCCTACCTGTGAGGACCCGCATGGCACCGTGCACGGCGTTGACGTCCCCGCTGACCAGCATCTCCATCAGCAGGTTGAAGAGCTGGGGCCAGGCCTCGGGCCAGTCCCAGTGGGCGATGGCCGAGACAGCGTACGCCACGCTGGAGCGCACCTTGCTGATGGCTTCCCGGAGCCCTCCGGGAAGCAGCTCTCGGATGGCAGCCTTAGCCTGGGGGGACGGACGGGGGACGGGAGGAGAGGTGGGACTTAGTGCTGCACAATTTTTTCATATTGCGATTATTGTGGACAATATTGCGATTTAATAAACAACTTCTACTTGTCTACTTGCTTGGCTATCAAGGAAAATGCACACAGATTGCTGATCATTTTAAAATGTTTATTTCTCAACTCAAACATACAACTTAAACTAGCATAAAAAAATACAAAAACTAAAAAATGTGTAAAGTACTGTTTTCAAAGTGACAATATTTTACAAAATTCCAATAAACTAATTCAAAAGCCAACTCAAAACTCACCTCTTCAAGAAAGCATATGACCCCTGACCCCACCCATACCACACCTTGACTATTCCAAACCTCATTTTGAATTTGTATCTTGTTTTCCGGTTTTTCTTTTCTTTATGTACTGTATATTCTGTGATGTAAAACGTCTTTGATTGATCTACAAATCAATTATTATTATTAAAACTAAATAAATAATAAAAATATATATTTTTCAAATTAAAGGCATTTCTGCAGTGCAGAAATTTGTTTTCTCAATAGTAAAACTAAATAAAATAAATGGAATAAATGCACTTTTTAGTTTTTTTAATTAAATCGCAGCCTTTTGCGGTTAAACAATCGCACAGGCTGATATCGCCATTGCGATTGGATTAATCGTGCAGCACTAGTGTGACTGACTGCACCGTGGTAGTGTGTTAGGACATGTGTGTAATGGTGAACCACAAATATGGTTTTGGGTTCACTTGAAGGGATACACCTTACCTTGAAACATCTGAGAATGATTTTTACTTTGTTAATTTTAAAGTAATTCTGGAAATATTGAATAAACTGCCGAAATGGCACGGTGTGATGATAGCAGTCAACATACCCGATCTGAGGTTTCTGGTGGCCTGAACTTCTCGGACTGGGAGCACCAGTGTGTCTCGACATATTGCTTCAAGATCACCGACGCCAACTGTGCACATAGACGACGAGAGAAGAGACACACACACACACACACACACACACACACACACACACACACACACACACACACACACACACACACACACACACACACACACAATGTCAGTAAACCTCTGGACCGACTGTTCATCAGTCTATGCATGCACCTGAATGCTCGTCCCTTCTTGTTGGATGTGGTCTCCATTAGATCTGTCACCAGGTCACCCACCCCTTATTAAAAGTTCTTGCCGCGAAATAAACCAATCTATGATGACGGCTTAGCTCAGGAGGTAGAGCAGTTGTCTTGTAACCGAAAGGTTGCTAGTTCGATCCCCAGCTCCTTCTAGCTGAGTGTTGGTGTCCCTGAGCAAGACACTCAACCCTAAACTGATCCTGACGGGCTGGCTGTCGCCTTGCACGGTTAACCCTGCCGTCGGTGTGTCAATGTGTGTATTAACCGATGCAAGTCCCTTTGGATAAAAGCCTCTGCTAAATGCCCTAATTGTAATGATGTGCTCAGGTTCTCAATTTGACACTTCAAGTAAAAAAATAAAAAGACAGAACACATAAGTACTATTTTATGCACGTCTCAGAGAGTCAAATATTTTTTTCAGGTTGACATTTGGATGATTTCTAACCACCCTCTCTTGATAAGTTGGTTTGTTTAACCTCACCTGGCGGATGGCTAGCGCCCCCTGTGGGTCCACGGTGAGTTCTGCCAGGTGGACACCAAACTCTGCAACACCAGCAAAACAATCAAGGAAATGTAATACTAATAGACTAAAGCCTGCAGGGAACCTGATATTGGGGTCTCCAAATATGAGATTGTCATGGGAAACCTTCATACACCCAAAACTCCATGGTTGGAAATGTGGCCGTTCACATCATTATTTATACACACGAGCCGCAGGACACAAGATGGATAAAGATAACGGGGCATGAGGAGGTGCCTGGTAGCTATGGCAACGATATCATATAAATGGATGCAACAAAATATGAAAAAACTCTGCTGGTTGGGCATGCCTCCAAAAAGTTTCAAATCCTGGAGGGGGGAAAAAATAAGCAAATGTTCTACATTTCAGAACAAGACAACATCAACAGGCAGAAAAAGAAGCCCTGAGGTTTCATCTCTCAGGGCATTCCACCCAGTAGCGCTTAACATGCCGGAACCCAGACAGCCAACAGGGATGGAGGTTCACATAAACACAGCCAGGATCTAAAGCCAGTCTCTGACTGTCCCCGAACAGTCTCCACCCCTCTCCCTGGGTTTAACTAGGAATGACATCAGGGGGCCAGCAGACAATGTGAGTGCTGACGATTCTGTACAGCATCTCACTGACACAGAGGCCAGCGGATATGGACATGGCCCATGCGAGACCGCAAGCAAGTCTACATGCTGGTGCACAATCAGCCTTTTGCTGGCAACAGGAGTAAAGCATAAAACAAAAGACAAAGAACTTGTTTCCGAGCCACAATGGGTAATCCATCATACTGTACCATGGCTGCTGTAGAAGGAACCGTTATGCTGCCAAATGGCCAAATATTTTATGGAGTAGAAGTTTGCAAAGTAGAATTTGTTGGGTATTCACATTAGTACATTTTTGCAAAATACAAATCTTAAAAAGATAGGCGTACCTGGTCAATACATTGCATTACGTGGATGCATAGGCTGTGGCATGATATTACATTAATGATTAACCAGTTCCATAACAAACCCCAACCCGAAACAGAGCAGGGGTTCTAAGTGAGATGTTGAAAGCTGTGGATGCCGGCTGGCTGACCCGCGGGTCACCCAGAAAACATCTTCGCGGGAAAGTGTGTCACCTTATACCACGTTGTCATAGCGACATCCGCTCAGTTAGTTTATATTATTTTCCAGGCTTTAAAAGGTGGATTGAACCAACTTATTTATTTTAGACGATTAACCAATGAGCAGGCGGGGCCAGAGGGACAAGCCCCGGGGTGGTTCATGTTCAGCGAACAGGGATGCTGTCATCTCCCAGTTCCCACCCTCAATATGATCATGTGTCCACATGGATCATGTATTTTACACATGGTTTTGCTCTTCGCCTTTTACCACAGTCTTCCCCATCCTTATAAATGACGATATAGTAAACCAGATACGTTGGTCAGAGTATATCTGAAAATGTATTTTTTAGCCAACTTCAATAACTTGTTAAAGATGAGGCCTGTTCCGACAGAGAGTCATCAAGCCCTGAGATTGCTAAGGAGCACGTTAGTCATTTAGGACCAGATCAAAAGACAGCTCTTATGGTCGTTGTGATGCATAAATGGTCCAGCCAAACAGTAGATCAAAACGAAGACCACAGGTCCCTCAACAGCTAATCTAACCTAGCATAGCCCACACTGGCTATCACTTACCCTCGGTTACTTCCAGCACTTTTATCTGCTCCTCTGCTGCCGAACGCACTTCTTGAACCGGGGACAAAATCGCCGTGAGAGTCTCAATGAGAGCCTCCTTCAGTCCCTGTTGAACTGGGCCGGCGGCCGAACCGGACCGAGGACCCGTGACACTCATGCCTGCCATGTTTTCACCTGCACAGCCTAGGCAGCCCACTACTGACCACCGCCGGGAGGGGAGCAGAGCACCAAAACGAAGCGCGCCAATGCATGGAAACGTGAGGGCGGAGTTTAGTGCAGGAAACACATTGTCCCCCACGGATCCTTCTTCCGGTCGGCTGCACAGCACAGCGGTTATAAAATAAGGGCCCCCTCTCGTGGAGACGTAATATTAAGGTTTTCTTTTTTCGTAGAACACTAAGGTGATTTATCAATACAGGACCGTTTTGAAATGGAAACTAGCAAACCCTTCCAAAGAATATAAACGATATTCTATTAGTTATCTATATACTATTTGACTTTGAATAGGCTGCCGCTGCGGAATCACACTTTCAATGAATTGTTGGTTAAAAAAATATGTCAACATTCTGGGGACAAGTAAGTGTTCCCTAGTAGTTCATTCTGTTTATCACGCAAAACAACAATAGCTACTAAACTACAATGCTGTTTAAATAGGTTAGCATTTAAACAGCAGAACAGAAGGTGAATATTAACCAAACAACCTGGAAAGGCAATTTAGATTTATGCAGATTCAGTTGCATCTCTACCCATCTGTGCACCTGTACCTGTGTGTGTGTGTGTGTGTGTGTGTGTGTGTGTGTGTGTGTGTGTGTGTGTGTGTGTGTGTGTGTGTGTGTGTGTGTGTGTGTGTGTGTGTGTCTGTGTGTGTGTGTGTGTGTGTGTGTGTGTGTGTGTGTGTGTGTGTGTGTGTGTGTGCGTGTGTGTGTTTACTCAATGTGTGTTAGACAATGGAACAAATCTGCTTTGACTGTAATTTGAGTCTTTGTACAAAGTGTAACAGACACGTGGATAAACAACTGTAAAAATAGAAATTAGCAGGGTGAATTTCGCTGCTGCAGTCACTTATTTCTGCAGTGAGGTTGGAACGGAGGAACAAAGGGGAGAGGTTTATTGGCATAAACATTTGAGTGTCATCTAATGTTACATAGCATGACTGTTTCGGACTGTCTTACTTATAGTAAGTGCAGATCCAAATGGCTACTGTGATGCAGTGTATCCCATACACCCATGAGAGGTCCTAGTCTATTGCCTGTGTGTCAGGGGCAAAGTCGGAAACATCTTGTATATATTTACTTCTACCTCATGTAATTACTATGTAGTATCTGGTATAGCCATGTCGGAAATCTCCTCTCCAATGAGTGAAGAGTTGATGCCCTTTCATCCTATCATGCCACAAATTAAAGACAATGGCAAGAATATCGGTGTAAATACAGCAGTGTAAGTAGTTGTCACACACTGATTTTTCAGTCGTGTTGAAGTAGTATGTGGTGCAATACAACTCTGTTTGGGTTAAGGGAACCCATTAACTTTGTTATTTAATGATTTGTTTTTTTTCTCTTAATTTAGTTTCTCTTTCTCTCTCTATTATATACATATAGATATATATATAAATTGATAGCTTTAATCAAATAGGAGGTCCTGTATATGGTTGTATGTAGGAGTTCAGGAGAGACGGATGATCACTCAAAGCTGTATATCAGAAACATGGGAATCATGGTTGTTGTGGACTACACATTGGAGAACACCTTCCAATAGCTAGCCCAGCAGGCCACCTAGTAATGAATCAAACACTATTGAGTTTTTTTCTTATTTTTTTTAAGCAAAAAGAATTTGGTTTATGTAGAAACAAGCAATGTTTTGAAATTGGATACCTTCCTCTCATTTAAAAGTTAAAGCTAAAAAAAAAGGAAAGAAAGAAATTTAAATGTATATCCCCCCCCCCCCCCGCCCTTTCATTGTACCCAGAATCAAACACGTTTTTCCTCTGTACGTGTGCGCAGATGTGGAAAAAACAAAAAAAAGGGAACCCCAGGATATATCCAAAGGGGTGATAGATACTAGTGTACAGTGTGTGTGCGTGTTTGTGTGTGTGCGTATATAATCTGAAATATATATATTTTATATATATAAGATTGTGTTAGGGCTTGAATGTGGCGTACCCTGATTATCTTTTCGTCTATCTGGTTTTACAAAGAAAAACAAATGACACGAAGGTACAGACTCTTTTCCAAACCTCCTCGCCAAGTCCTGTTATATAAATCAAAGGAGGATGAAAGCAAAATATCATAATCAACCAACAAACAAAAAGTAGGGGGAAAATAAAAACTATAGCAACAGACATCAGACCCTCCTAAACAGCCCCCCTTGGCCCACCCAAACCCTAGGGGGGGGGGGGGGGGGTCAGCTTGGTTGTACAGCGCAGTGAAACATAACTTACATATTAGCTCTTTGTTGTCGTCATTTTTTTTTCTTCATTTTTTCATTTTTTTACACATACACTCGTGATCAAGGCACAGGGATCTTCTACACGTTATTTTTTTTCTTCAATAAAGTTGTACAAAATAATACATTTTACAGTCTGTACAAGAATAATAAGTCCAGCAGTAAAATAAAAAGACAAAAATGTTCAAAGCCCGGACTGGGATGGGATCAGGAAGGGTGAGGAGCAAGACAAGGGGGGCAAGTGTGCAGGTGGCCAAAGCATGTGAGGTGAGTGAGTGTGTGTGTGTGTGTGTGTGTGTGTGTGTGTGTGTGTGTGTGTGTGTGTGTGTGTGTGTGTGTGTGTGTGTGTGTGTGTGTGTGTGTGTGTGTGTGTGTGTGTGTGTGTGTTTGTCCCATCTTTTTACATCATGCCTCAACCGATGTTTCTTTTTTCACCCTTGATCGTCATTAATGAAGAGTCGGGTGTTGTGTGGGGTCAACCAAAATCACAATCATTTTGGAAGTTGTTTGGACAGTTTGTGAACCAGTCGTTCGTCAAACCATATGGTTGTTTCAAAAACTCGATAAATATTTGGATCAATCAATTTGCGGAGGCTAGAACTTAATATATACACATATCTCAGGAAGAGTGTTCCTCTTGGATGGTTTTCTGAGGATTGAATGTCTTCCTCTGGTTGGCCTTTATTCCAGATGGCTAAGAAGACACCATCCTTCTCTTGGCTACACAGTGATTTACAGCAAAGTAGTACTATGGCAACGAGTGACTCCATGAACAACAGTGTTCTAATCATGTTTTGGTAAAAAAAAGAAAGAAGATAAAATGAATGGATTAATTATTTCAAGTTTGTTTAATAGAGGCAGGGAAGGAAGAGGACACGGCGGAGTCAAGGCTGTGTGTGTGTTTGTGGGAATGAGTGTGTGCGTTGTTGTTTGTGTGTGTGTGGGGGGGTCGTTAAGCTTAAATGGTGTGCAAGGGCAGATCGCACACACTGTGTACACCAACACACAACATGGGGGGGGGGGGGGGGAACAAAACTGTTAAACAAATGTTGAATTGTATTATTACAGGAATATATCATATTTATATATACATATTTATATACAGACATATAAATATATATATATATGTATATAGCTTGGATCTTTTTTGCACTGCATGAAGTTCACTGGTATGCATGGAGTTATGTATTGAATGTTTTTGTTTTGTTTTCTCGTTGACTTTTGCCCCCCAAAGAGCTGGTCTTGCACTCGTTGGTCAGCTGGTCCACTTCTTGAACCAAGACCAGAACCGTCTCACAACCCTGCTCCCCCTCCTCTAGAGTCTGCCTTACCCCCACTTCGCCATCTGAATATGTTGTCCTTTGCCCCCCCCAGCCAATCCAATGGGTGAAAGGGACCTCTTCGTCATGTGTGACGTCCCCCACAAAATGAACTCACAAAAAAAGAGTCCAGAGTTAGCTCGCACGATGCATCAATGAAAAGAGTACGTCTTGATTCTACCTATGTGTGGGTTTGTGTGTTTTACTTTTGTGTTTCGTCTATGAAGTGATACAATGAAACCTTGATCTCCGGTTAAGTTTGAACTCAGATGAAAGTGTGTGTGTGTGTGTGTGTGTGTGTGTGTGTGTGTGTGTGTGTGTGTGTGTGTGTGTGTGTGTGATTGTGTGTGTTTATTCATCTGTGTATGACAGAGTCAGAGAGCTAAAATGATCCATCGTCTGTCCATTGGAAAACAATATTCCAGTCTCTTTCTTCCAGGAGGTCAGGGCAAGGTTCTGGGGGGGGCTGGGGGTTGGGAGGGGGTGTCTCGGCAGAGTCAAGCAGTCTGGCCTCGTGTCGCAGTGGCCCGCGGACGAGCGCGTCTTCAAAGTAATGTCCTGCACGGCTGTGGTTGCACGTGGTCTGGTCTTCACCAGCCAACCCCGCCGCCCTGGGACATGTGGACAGGTCGTTTGGTCAGTTAGGTGGGTGGGTTTATAGGTCGGTGGAACGGTCGTTAGGGGGAGGGGCAGGATGGGGGGGAGGGGTAGGGGAGGCGGGGGGCGGGTGGTGGCGGTGTCTTTTTGTTATCGTCCCAGCGGTCCGATCACAAGAGCTCGTACTGCCGCAGGTGCATGCGCTGGATGATGTCCCGGCAGTCGCTGAAGACGCGGCGGATGTTCTCCGTGTCCACGGCGCACGTGAAGTGGGGGTAGCAGTAGTGGCGGCCGTCCCCGCTCGCCGTGCTGATCCTCTGCAGGGGGGCACAGAGGGTGGGGGTTAAGTTAGCGCTTCGTCCTGCTTTGAGGACCAGATGTATTGAAAAGGGAACAGGAAAAAATGCAACTACGACCAGAATTTTAGATCGCCTGGGTACTTCAGAAGAGTGGAGCAATATCCCTGAAATTGTATTGCTTTTACGGAGCAAGGCACACAGAGTGCAAAGGAGGCGGGCTGTAGATTCCTCTTCCTTCGTATAAGACCCAAATCTATTTTAGACGCGAAACCTTCTAAAACATTATTTCCCGTCCGTCCTGACACGGCCGTGTGTTTTGGGCATGAGGAATGCATTTAGTTATTAATTTGTTGTTAAACACATATAAGCTGCCATTATGTGAATGCATTCAATTTCCACGGAAGTTCATGGGAATAACTCTTTTTAAAGAGCGGTCAAGTACAGGAGTTGAATTAGGCTGGATCCAATCTTCGATTGCTCTTTTGTTGACTGGGTTGAGCAAATGAAAACAAGGTAAGGTAAAGCAAGGTAAAAGGCTGACGTTTAGCGCTAAGGGGTCGGTTTCGGGTTTGGGGATAGGGTGAGGGTTAGGGTTTTAACATTGTATTTAAAAATGGCTCGTACCAGAAATTCGTCCCGGATGAAGTACTTTGCTCTTGTTACGCGAGGATCCTCTCCTTGTTCTGGAATTGCTGTTGAGAGTACAGACCATTAGTACTTCATAACTGTACATCTTGTAGTGCAGATGAACTACTTTATTAACATTGACTTGCTGTTGCTCAAGTTTGTAAGATTCCATTCAAACAGACTGAAGCCAGAGTACCATCAGAAGACGAAGAGGAAGAGGAAGACGAAGACGAAGAGGAAGACGAAGACGAAGACGAAGAAGAAGAAGAAGAAGAAGAAGAAGAAGAAGAAGAAGAAGAAGAAGAAGAAGAAGAAGAAGAAGAAGAAGAAGAAGGAGAAATAGAAGAAGGGTGATAAGAAGAAGATGAGGAAGAAGAATAACAAGAAGGAGAAAAATAAATTACCATCATCCGGTGTAGTGTAGCGTTCAAACTCAAAGAAATAATCTTCGATTTTTGATTTCCCTGCTAGAACCTTCTCTGCTAGCAGATCCTGTTTGTTCAAGAAGAGGATAACTGAAATGGTCCGTAGCCACCTGGGAAGAGAGCAAAGACAACATTTATAAATTCGATGACCCCAAGCATATGGTCCATCTACTGTCCCTGAACAGTAGATGGACCCTGTCCCTGAATGTTCTACAGCCTATACATGGATGTAGCTTTACTGAATAATAATATTTAGATGGTGTTATCTGGAAAAATCGTTGGGCTTTTTATTCTGATTCGCACATTTTTATACTTTTCAAAAGCAAATTGTATTTCTAACCATGCATAGCATCATGAATAAAAGACGTGTTTGTACTTTATGTTTGACCCATTTATATAGTCTGGCAAAACATAACCTCTGAACAAAAACATTTTCAACGATGACAGGATCCGCGTGTGACGATGTCACTCCAGGAAGCTGGAGGACTTGTCTTCTAAACGACTTACCTATTGTTCCAGATGTTCTTGAAGAGATTGAGGGCCTCTTGCAGCCTGTTTGTATGATTGTCTTCTCTGATCACCATGTTGTAACTGCTACTGGCCACCACAAAGATAATGGCCGTCACATCTGTTTCTCACAGACACACGACACACATAGACACACACACACACAGACACGCACAAGGAAATATTTTATAACCCCCATTGCGAGTGATGGCCTGGCCTTAACATTTACTCTTTAGAAGAAATGAGAAGGTAAATGTTGATGTATCGATATAAACATGAGCTGGGGTGGTCCGGGGCCAACTAGGCCTTACCGTTAAAACACTGGATCCATTTTCGGCGCTCATCCCTCTGTCCTCCCACGTCAAACATGCTGTTGAGCAGAAAGCAGGTTGGGACAAATAAAGTGACAGCACTAGACACAATAGAGAATCCGTCATTCATTTAACAACATAATGATATCTCACCCAAGATTAATTGCAAAAAACACATCTTCTAACGAATGACATGACCTTCATTCTTACATATTTTTTAAGAGAGCTACAATTCATTAAGATATCCATACACATCTCAGTATGGGAAGAACAAATTCATTGAAAAAAAAAAAGTCTTCTGTGTTCCAGCTCATCACACCCTACCTCCCGCCAAAAAGCATTGCTAAATCAAAACATAAGTCAAGACGAGAACCCACTGGAAGTTGACTTTGTCTATTTGAAAGGTTGTCTCGAAGATCCCAGACGTCAGCACTCGGCATCTCAGTAAGTCCTGAAGGAGAAGGAGAGAAATGGGGGTCTTGAGAGTTGAACGATGCAAACACTATGGTGGATTCGCAACATGAGGGTACATGTTAAAAAATGAGGAATCAAGCAATATTTATCATACAAATAAATGAATAAATGATGAGAGTTAAAGGAAGAGGAGAGGATTATATCATTATTGACTTCAGAAATGTGGCATTCTGTGCAGTTAGCCTAACGAACATAAGCTTCTACAATGTGTGTGTGTGTGTGTGTGTGTGTGTGTGTGTGTGTGTGTGTGTGTGTGTGTGTGTGTGTGTGTGTGTGTGTGTGTGTGTGTGTGTGTGTCTGTGTGTCTGTGTGTAGTTGTTTTGTTTGTTTGTTTGTGTATTAGGTATGCACCGAATATTTGGCATGTTCGGCATGTTCGGCCGAAAATGGCCCAAAACATAATATTCGGTTTCAGCCGAAGGAGTAAAAAGGCCAAACATAATACACCGAACATTTTTAATAAAAAAAATAATAAATAAATTAAAAATTAAAAATTTACTCATTTATTTAAAGGTACATTGTTCTTAAATTCTTGCTATAATGTCTGCTGGAATGTTAGAAAACGTTCAGTATTAAATAAATATTTTCTATCAAATTTGTAATTGATTTTTTTTATAGAAAAGCAAGACAAGAAAGTTTATAAAGGACATTTAATTGTTTGATTTATGCAATGGTGAAAAATTTAAGCAAAAGGAATGAAAAACATTAAAAGCCACATTCGGTATTCTGTTTCAGTATATTCGGTTTCGGTTTCGGCCAAGAATTTTCATTTCGGTGCATCCCTATTGTGTATGTTTGTGTCTGTAGATATCTTACCTGATCACTTGGTGTATAATCACTTTGCCGGACGATATCGATTCGGTCTAAGAAGCTACAAAAGACATTGGTAAAGTTTTAAGCAACAGAGAGCCAGATGATGTAAAGAAAACAAATACTCGATTACCTGGACAGAAAATAATTATTGTTCAATAATTGTAAACAGGACAAAAATATTTCCCGCTTTTGATTGTCATCTTTAAATTGGACGTCATCTATGAGTTAATTATTCACTGTGAAAGTCCAACAGTTGTGATGTGTACGTCTATAACTGCCTACTTTATAATACACTGATTAATTTTCATTTGAAAATTATCAAAAAGTTATAACCCAAATGCACACACACAATCACAAATAGACAGTTACAATGCAGTCAAAAGAAACTGAGTAAGATAAAGATGTAAAAACAAGAATGTGTTCCTTGAAAGGCCAGCAGAGGGCATGTGCTCAGCTGAGCGCTGGGAGGAGAGCAGTCTGAGTCACCAGCAGGCAGATTGCTCTGTCAACCCAGAGCAGGCTAGTCAATGAAGCTGCTGTAGTAGTTTATGCGCTATGACGAGGAGGTGTGTGTGTCAGTGTGTGTGTGTGTGTCTGTGTGTGTGTGCGTGTGTGCGCGCGCGTGTGTGTGTGTGTGTGTGTGTGTGTGTGTGTGTGTGTGTGTTTCCTTTTTAATAATAATGATAACAACAATGATCATATATTTTATTCTATTAAAAACAAGCATGTAGTTAAGAGATCTCAACATACGATGGCTGAATAAGACTAAATAAACCTTTCATCTTAAAAAGCACAAAGAGCTTATATGGTTTTAAAATCACAGTTTGTGCCCATGGTAAGATGAGGTGCACTGGTATGTGTGTGTGTGTGTGTGTGTGTGTGTGTGTGTGTGTATGTGTTTGTATGCGTGTCTGTGTGTGTGCTGCACTATATTCAGTATGCTGCATAATACCTACTTGTGCAAGCTCTATAGCGCATGCTTTGCAAGCACAATGACATTCACCACAAATCAATTATTGAAAATCTTGTAAATCTAGTAAAACGTTTAAAAACAAGGAACGGAACGAGGGAACAAGAATTATTTTGAATTGTTCCCACTTAAACAAGAAAAACTTTCGTTACTTTGCTTTCAGTGTTTCAAAGCATTAAAAGCTATTGTCCTGAGCTATGAGAGTGACCGACGGTATTAACGGATATCTGGGAGCTAATTGTCCCAGAGAAATTTGCTGCGAGAGAGGGACAGAGTACTGCTCTGGTCCCAGTATCTGCAGCCTTCTTGCAGTGTGCGTGCCCTTCCGTGGTACGCTCCAACACGCACCCCGTGTGGAGGCCCTCCATCGCTACACTCCCACACGGACCCTGTATGCAGACTCTCTTATGGTACACCCTAACACAGACCCCGTGTGGAGGCCCTCCATCGCTACACTCCCACACGGACCCTGTATGCAGACTCTCTTATGGTACACCCTAACACAGACCCCGTGTGGAGGCCCTCCATCGCTACACTCCCACACGGACCCTGTATGCAGACCCTCTTATGGTACACCCTAACACTCACCCATGTGGAGGCCCTCCATCGCTGCACTCCCACACGGACCCTGTGTGCGGGCTCTTACGGTACTATCCAACACGGATCCTGTGTGCGGGCCCCCCATCGCTACACTCCAACAGGAACCCGGTGTGAGGGCCCTCCTGCGGTACCCTCCCAGGGGGCACTACAACAGGGACCCGTATGCGGGCCCTTCTGTGGTACACTCCCACACGGACCCCGTGTGAGGGCCCTCCCAGGGTACACTCCCACACGGACCCCGTGTGAGGGCCCTTTGGCCTGGACAGCTGGCTTGATGGTGCCGGCACTTTTTTTCTCACACACATTGTTTAGTCACTCACCGATACACACTAGCGTGCACGCCTGCACACTCAGACTTAAAATACACAGTGGTTTGGAAACATTCAAACCAGTTGTCCTGTCCTTTCAGATACAAACGGCCCCATAGCGTCAGAACAACAGCAGAGTTTCCACATTGACATGGGAACGAGGAAGGAGTTCAACAAAGGCGTTAGTCGGGGGAGCCATGTTTGTCGGTGCGACTCCAGTCCAGCGCCTCAGTACAGGCTCTAGCGCAGCCGCTCTGCTGCTGTGGTTCAGACTCTTCCCTTCGGTGCAAACATGCACCAAAGGGAAGAAATGATGTTATTTTATTATTATTGTCAATGTCCAAGCCACCTAATTAGTGTCCAGCAAAATCAGTAAGCCACACTAAGTGACAATTCACTTGTAACCGCTTAAGCTGCTAATGCTAACGACGACGATCCAAATCCATCCTAAAAAGGATTTGCTCATCGCCGCTGTGCTGGTAATCTCCCGCTTCGCATCATTACTCACTAGTCTACCCCGTTTCTGACTAATTGCGTCTGCCTTTTGTTTCGGTACAGTTGCCGGGGAAAGATGCAGGCCGGTCTAGCAGCTGCCTCTTGGGGGAGCGGAGGTATGCCGCCCCCTCTGAGACGACCAGGAATGTGGCAGGTAGGGGTGAAATGTGACAGGGGGGTTGCAGGAAGCCAGCGGCGAACACAGGAGGAAGAGGGGGAGCAAAGCCCTGGTCGAAAGACCCACTGGACGGACCAGAGACAGATTTAGACAGAGGAGAAGAGAATGTCACGAAAATAATGTAAAAAGGGGAGAAAAAAAAGGGAGAGGCATGGAGAAGATTTGAGGCAGAAATAAATACAGACACACAACTTTGGGAAGCATCAATGCCTTTTTTTGCTGTGCCAAAGTAAGTCTACCCAAGTAGGCTGGGTGGCTAAGCTAAGCCTAACTAAGATACACTATTCTACCCAATCGCAATGCTACCGCATGCTCACCATGCGCGCAGACACACAAACACACGCTTGTTAGACATCAAATGCCCTATCTGCACTCTTCCTTGCTTAAACACAGCGTGTGAAACCATTTCCAAAATCACAGAAATATACTGATTTAAAAAACAAAGTGATTTTGAATTGGGCATATAACGTGAGGGAGCGGTGTATAATAGGTGACATGGCTGCTACCCCAGGGAGCAGAATACAGCTCAGCCTGTGTTTATCTTCAGCTCTGGTCGGAGGCACCGACAGACCAGAGCACAAATACACTGCTCAATTTTTAGCCACTTCTTCCTATTAATAGCAGAGGTGCCAATAATAACCGTGACTACCGAGTTGAACCAAAGAAATGGCTGGCCCAGTAACGGAACACACAGGACTGTCAAGCATTGCAGGGCAGGGTTATTCTGAGGTAGCAAAGGGCTTGATTCAAAACCTCAAAATACATGCAGAGCACTCCACTGGTTGTTAAAAATAGCCTAGTATTTATTTAAAGGGTATATACCCTGTCCTTTTAATGTTTGTTTTTTTTAGGATAATTGTGTTGCGTTTAACCATCTTTGAAGATTATTATAAGGATTGAAAGGGTAAGTTTGGGCAATAAAAAGTGAACTATGGTTACACACACACACACACACACACACACACACACACAGACACACACACACACACACACACACACACACACACAAATACTATTTGCTAAACACAAAACTACATCTATAATCTGTTATATAGATAATCCAATGGAGCAGTTTGAGATTGGCGAAATTAATTGCCAATCAAAACATTTTTAAGAAACTTTCCACGTACTTCAATAAAAGAAAAAATATATAAATACAACATCCCTGTATTTATGGCTAAAGTATTGAAGCACTTCAACTTGTAGCTCACCCTGAAAATATCTGTTGTGTTCCCATATCAAGCAACACATTTCATTTTGCTTACTGAAACAACCGGTGACACACTGCCCCACCAACCTCTACAACAACAACAAACACTCTGAATATTGTGCGAGCCAATCCGAAAGATGTTATGTTTTAGTTACAGAAAGAAATTCCCCCTCTCCAAGCGATCTGATCAGGATCCAGCCCACTAGAAGGGGCTTGGGTGTCGCTGAAAGCCCTGTGTGCCGACAAAGCAGTTCAAACTCATATGGATGCTGCCCTCCTGTTACAGCCTTGCAGGCCCATTGAAACTGAGGACAGCCTGGTGGATATCCACAACAATGCAATACAATAAAAATACTAATGTCTTTATAGGTTTGTAGAGTATTTTAGATGTTATGATTGTTGAATTATTATTTTAACAGTTTGCTTATTAAATAACCCAATTGGAAAAATTGTTTTGAATTTTTGTAAACTCTAACAGTTTCAAGCTTATCGATTTGTTGCAAAAAAAACTGGCAACTGGAGCTGCTGTTTGCTATAACAAACTATGTCATATTTACTGAACGAGTTTAAATAATTTTAAATCTTGTTTTATAAATAATTGCCGAAGACACTTTACATAATAAAGCAAGTGACAACTTTAACCAGATTTATTAAACTACTTAAATAACTAATGTTGTAAACTTTGTGCCTTAAAAATGTCTTTCTCCTTAAGTGTTTAAGTCATTTCCTCAGCGTGAGAAATACATACAAACCCGCAAAAAAACACCCAAAACATCTGCACCTCTTTGTACAGAATCCAAGCGGCTCCACTGATCAACTAGCGACACTAACTCATGTCCCCCCCACACACACACACACACACACACACACACACACACACACACACACACACACACACACACACACACACACACACACACACACACACACACACACACACACACACACACACACACAAACACACACACAAACACACTCACGGCCGCGCGATTATGGCCCTCAAAGAAAAGTCTGAATACGTGACAATTATTTCCCATCTGGCTTGTTTTGTTTGAATTGAAGATCAACATTTGCTTTTGCTTATTATTATCTGTCTTTATTGTACTTCTTTTGCATCAAATTGTACTTATTGTGTATCGTTCTAACTCATCTCATATTGTACTTTTTCTGTTCACGCAAGTCAAATTACTCAATCATAAAATATAGAAGTAAAAGTCCTCAAAGAAAAAGTTAAGTTGCTTTAAACTGAATTAGAAAATTATTAACCCAAACTTTATTTTCACAGTTCTTATGGTTAAACAACGGCAGCACTATTTTGGAATTGTTTTAATTGTCGAAAAAATTAATAAATCCTACAATCCCGAAAAGAGGTGAAAACAACCTAGATTCCTGTTTTTCTCACAGTAGAATACGATGTTCAAACCGGTTTAAAACAACAACAATAACAACATTCAACAGGGGTCACTGCCTCTATGTATGTAAATGTTTTCGCCTCGCAG
>NC_044060.1:15007908-15042908 GCF_902167405.1 Gadus morhua
GCAAACTTTACTAACCCACCAAAGGTTCCAAACAGAGAGAATAGCCCTTGAGACCAACAGACCAGGTAAAGATGCAACGTCAAAGACATACCACTTAGTATACTCCTACTTTCTCTACGAAGCAACTATATACATCGCAGTAGTTTAGGATTATTTGGGGGCACACTGAAAGGCTAATAGGCCATATTGATTGGTAATATATGGCGATAAATCCTCAATTATAGGACTGTGTCACGATATTTCGACACACTTTATTGTTTGCATGGAGGGTTCAGGATGGACATTTCAATCTATGGACACTATGCATAAATGCAAAGCTTGTGTAAGGAAAAGCACCATCTAGAGCTAGCTAGCTAAAGAACAGTGCATGGCAGGAGTACGACTGGAGTAGATGGCCTACTATTAACTGGAGATACTCAACAACAAGGCTGAATTTAAGTTGGACATTTGTCGTAGAGGCTTTATATACTCTAAAATGTAACACTGAAGAATTCAGACATTTAGAAGAAGTGTACATTGCTTAGGGTAAAGACACAGTCTAGCAGACAATCTACTGCTACAAAAAATGATAAAACTCCACTCTAGTTGCAAGCAACTTTTGATAAAGGCCTTTTATGTGGTACACACCAAGTGAAGCTCGAGCCGCCCCGGCCAGCTATCGAACTTCAGATAGACACAGAGCATTGTATATCTTGAGCACCAAAGGGATACTGTAAGGGTTTTCTCCTAAAAGACAGCCTTTAATATAAAAAAAGAAAATCAATAAAAATGGAAAGCCTATCACCTACAAATGGCAACCTGTTCTATGTTTTTAGAACAATCTGATAGGAAGCAAGTAATGCAACTGAAGTTCTCTGTACTTATTTTTCTCAAAGTACGGAAATTAAATACACATGAAGTTTCATCCTCATTGTCAGTCACATCCATATCCCAATGTGAAAATGTCAACGTGTCCAGATCCGCAACTGACATCCCTTTAGCCAAGCAGCTTTGAACTTGTGTGGTTGAATTCAACTTAAAGCTGCTGTAGGTAAGAGTTGAGGGTTGTTTAGAAAAACAGCAGAAAAGAGCAGGAGGGAGCAAGGTTTCGAAAAACACCTCCCTCTAGGGCTGCTCGATTATGGAAAAAATCATAATCAAGATTATTTTGGTCAAGATTGAAATCACGATTATTTTTTAGTTTGAAAACATGATGTACATGTATTCAGCATGCCCCTACCAAAAAAACTTTCTAACTGAGAACTTTGAAATTTCGTCTTAAAGAAATACACAAAATGGTCAAAAAGAAAATGTTCAAATCAAATGTAAAAAATAAAAAATCTATTTTATTAGTTTTGTGATCGTTTGATGCTAAAATCGAAATCAAGATGGAAATTGGATTAATCGAACAGCCCTACCTCTCTCCCAACGTTTCTACGTTGGGAGGGAGTTTTCGATTCACGTCCCTGTTGGGGAAAAATGATAAGAAGTGTTCGCATATTTGATTGACCAATCAGGGAAGAGAAGAAATGCGCCAGAAATAAAGCAAGAGCTGTGTAAAATCGAAATGGTCACATATAGAGGTAGGCACACTGTCAAACAAAACAGATATTCACCTAAGAGAGCATTCACTCAATAATAGCTATAACAAAAGGCCATGGCATTACTTTTATGAATTACACTCAGATTATAGCTCTTACATCGTACCTACAGCACATTTAAATGTTTACAACCAAGACGACAAACATTCCAGAGTTCAATCTTTGTTTTTTCTTACTGAGATAAAAGGAAAGGCCTCAGAGCAGGAAGGCTTTCTTTGGAACTGAGCCGCACAAATATCAAATACAATTATATAATATGGTTAAGAAATGCCCCTGACCATAAGGTCATTGGTTGGGCACATAAAGTAATCCTACAAATTAAATTCTTGAAATTCTTTCAGGAAGACATTCTACAGCATTTGGTAAGGATATGAACCAACATAAATGCTGCACAACTCATAACTTTAATACAAAGCAATAAAAACAAACTCCTATAAATTCAATTCATCAACCGATATAAAACCTATGCAAGTAACTTAAGATTGTTGTTCTGTACTGACTTCCTGGTGCGTGCCATTTAGTCATGGGGGAATGCCTCATGGGGGAATGCCTCCAAGTATCTATTGTTTCAACAGGAGAGGTCCCAGTGGAGCCATTTAGGGTCATTACACACAATCAACATTAATAGGTGGTGTGAATCTCTCAGGTGAGATCCCTGATTCAATCACTAACCTCCCAAGGGACACACCTCCTAATGTACTCCCCCCAGCCAGCCAACAAGCCAAAACGCCGTCCACAGCCACTGATTGGCAAACCTTAGTCCTCTGTTTCACCTCTAGAGTGCTATTCCATACTCTCCCATCTGATTCACCCAATGCCGTATTTAACCTAAAACAAGCACAGACAAAGGCTTCTAAGACTATTTCCTAGTCCTAACAGTGGGGTAATCCATATAAGGAAGACGGGCCTCTGCTAATGGGGAATATTACCTTGGTTACCTGACGGCATTGTGGGACCTGCAGATGAGAGAACACAACAGGGTTTGTTGGGACAACATGGGGCCTAGCAAGACACGGGCAGACGCCAACCGCTGTTGCTGCCACGGTGCTTAAGGCTCCAAGGCCCTCACCAAAGAATGAAAGACAACAACACACGCCTGCTCCTCCAGTAGCCTTTTATCAGAAGAACGTTAGTTGGAAACTTACCGAGGGAAATTCGTAGTCCTTCCTGTTCATTAAATTTGTGAGGTATTTTATCCTGGACTGGTTTGCTGGACATGCTAACTGGCATGGCGGCGTTAGTGTGCTCATGGCAGCCACAATTGTCTAGAAAGAGAAGAGAGAGCACCCCACTTCTTCAATTGCAGTTGCATGCATAGCTTCATTTGTGGATATTAAACTGTAGGAAGAATAACTTCAATTTAAAAAAAGATGTCTGCTTGGCAACTCTGGTCCTTTGCAGTATGTTACAGGCTATAGGCCAAGTTGTGCATTGTGTTAACCTTTGTCATAAAACTTTAAGGCCTAAATACTTTTGTCCTATGATTTCCTGCAGAAGAAGAAATCGAAGACTTACCTCAATAGCTTCTTTGATGTTGTTTTTAATGTCATTAATTTTCTGTTTTTTCTCTCTGTCAAGAACAAAAAGTTGTAGGTTAAGTATTTGCTGTTGAAATAAACAATGAAAAACAGTGTGCAGGTAGCCTTTTCTGAAGCAGCCAAGTTATTCAAAGTAATGTGCATAACACAAATATTACATTTTACCATTTGGGCTTTTGCTGACACAGAAAGGCTCTAGCTATAAATGTTTGTCATGCTGGGACACACTTTCACAATGACATCCTTGCCATGATTTATTCAGTGTTTTAATATTGACACATGTGCCATACTTCTCCTGTGTACAGGGAAATGTTTTGTTCCTCGGATGTGGGGTTAGAGTTCTCCACATCTGAGTCAATCACTTATAGTCAGGCTCTGTGAAAAACACTTAACTCTTTCAAACTCTGCCCACCTTCAAACTAAACTATTCCTCTCTCTTCCTCTTCCCTAGTCCACTCATTCATTCCACAGAGTATGGTGTAGAACACAACTCCACAGTGGGATCTCTGTATTTTTGTCTTTGGGACGTCTATTCTGCATGGCCCCATAAATGATGAGCATGTGATAACGATTGTACCCAAAAAAAACGATGAGTGAACGAATGAATAAACATGAAAAAAGTATGTGGTTTTGTTCATTACATCTTGTTAGAGATGAGTTTTGAAAATGCATCATTAAAGCAACATCTGGGAATATTTTTTAGACATTATTCTGAAACTTCTGAGGCGAAATCTTTCTGAAAATATAGATAAAAGCCATTCCCTAAACTCATCCAAGCATTATCCTGGTTAATTCTTAATTGCCAAAATATGCTTTGAGAGATATTTTAAGGTTTCAAACAACTTTATAGATTATATAGTATATGATTAACATTATGGCCCTGATTACACAAATGAGTTATTCCTTTATTATATTTATTTATTTTAACATATAATAGTATTTTGTTATCTGTAACATAAACTTTTAAGCACTTTTAAGTACTACAATTTGTTTGAATTATACTGAAAGTACAAAAGATGTACTATAAACCCTTAGTAAAGTGTGTTGGTATTCATTGATTGACAAAGAGAAAAAAAATAAACCTTTGCTGTTCTCAAATGTTTCAGTAAATCAAATCAAAAAATGAAACACTTACTCTGCATTGAAGCCGTTTACGTGCAATATTCGCATCTGTTTGACTATCGTGCTCTTCCCAGATTCGCCAGCCCCTGGAGGAAGAGTAGAAAGCAGGAAATTAGTTCAAAATGGACCAAACTCCAGTCACAGCCCAGCAGCAGCAAACGCTGTCCAACATGGAAATCTGACAAAGACTAAAAAAAAGACTACATAGAAAGAAAATGATAAGATACTCAAATCGGTTGTCCCTCAACTAGGTTTATACCTGTATCAGGCCCAATCTACCCATCAAACAATGACCATTAGAGAGAGTTGGATACTAAATTAAAGTATGTTGAAATGTACAATATCCAACTTTCATGTTCTAATGACGTTATTCTCAAATCCTGGGTTAAATATATGATCAAGATTAGATATTCAACAAGTGGAACAGTTTACCTCATTTATATATATACAGATATGACCATTTAGCAATTTTTTTCGGTGAGTAAGCTGACAAAACCAAGCTAAACCAAACAGACAATAAAACAAGGAAAGTTGTAACCATCACACTCGTTGTTGTTTGTAAACCTTTGTGCATATGAAGTCTTTCAACATCAAGGCACGTAGTTTGATAAAGCAGAACGAAAGAGTGATGGTTTCAATATGAATGTTCCTCCCAATCTGAAAAGGCAAACAATCAGGCCGAAAGTCAGAAAATTGTCTATCCTGGTGAAGTAAAAAAACATTTGCACCAACCCAGATATTGACTGTCTTCATAGAATAGCCTTTATAAATCCTCATAACTGCCTTTAGAATTACCTTGTTTATTACATATTAGATAATAAAAACTTAAAAGAAGTCTAAGACAAGCTCAAACTAATAATCTAATGACAAAAAACTATGTGAACCTCTTAAATTAACTCTTACATGACTACATAGACACTTCTCGCTACATATACATGTGTAGCATCTGAGCTGCAGGGATGTCAGACCAAGTATTACCTTTCAGGGGACACACAGGTTCCGTAGGCTATACCTATCTGATTTTCTAACATTAGTGCTCTTATTACGATACTGACCCTGGCCAATAGTTGGACATGTAAACATGTATGACAGATCCACAAAAAATGTTTAAAACTTGTCAAATTACAAACAAGATGGAGGGGGGGGGGTCTGGTTTAGATCCATTAGTAAACTGTGGCAGATTATTTAAAGATTGAATATCAAACATCACAGAAACCCACATCACACAGTAGCTTGACATTGACCCTGGGACATAGTCAATGGTAAGGAGATCGAAAGACTGTCGTTGTATTACATCTGTTATTAGTGGTGGTATAGGATTATTTCACTTTTGCACTCTTCCTCATGTTCTGCCACTATTGGGCTTTCTATTTTTCGTGTCACTTAAAAGACCACCATAAGTTTCAGATTTACTGTCTTTATAATGTAAAATAATCAGAATCATAATAATAAAATAATTAAAGATACAAGTTGTTAATGACCATAATAATAGAGAGCATAGGAATGAATAAAGGCTAGATGTGGAAGGTGGAATTTAAATAACACTTTGAAATACAAACTTTGACCAAAGCCTAGTATGAGTTAACAAGCAAAAAGCATGGGCTCATTAGTGTTGGTGACAAGTATCAAAACAGGTAATGTAAGGTTAGACCAGCCATTTGAATGAGCCATGACATCAGTTTTACGTGAATGCAATGTAAGCCCACAAAACAAATGGAAACAGTGGACAGAGTGAACACGTATGATGATATTGTACAGAACTTACCTAACAGTAGCAGCCGGTGAGTTGCTCGGTATATCTGCTTGTCTTTTTGTAGCTGTTTCTCTATCTTTTTGTTGGCTTCCCTCTGTGCCTTATCCTCATTTCGTTGGTCTTCGGTCTTGCTATTGCCGAGACACCCCATCTTCCCAAACCCCCCCAAAAAATACACCAATAGAGGTTTAATGGACTATATCAACAACTCTAGATTCCTAAATCGGCCGGAGAGAGGAACACCTGTCTCAACAGGGGTGACATTTATTTCGCCAGATGCCAACTAAACCAGTGTAACCTGTGTGTGGGCCTAGTAGTGGATGAGAGGGAGTCCCCCGGTTGTGGAGACTACCGATTCAATGAGCGCTAATGTATCTCCAGCTAGCCTCCGCGCGAGCCGAGCACTGGCGCCAATGACGACACCCGCCCTCGCGCACGTTTGATTCCTCTCGTTTTCACTGTAATTCCGCAATGAAGTCATCCAGATGAACCACGTGAATACGAAGGTGGAAAAAGCTCCGCGGGGCGATGTACACGAAGGGTTTGGCGTCGGGGTTCCCACGACGTGTTTCTGCGAGGCTGAGATTCAACACTGACATTTTTTTTAGCAAACGTCTCCTAGGGAGCCCATCTTCGGCTCAACTCGCACCGCCGTTCAGTTCCAGTCCCTCTCGCGTCGATCCCGATGTTCAACCTTTCCAAATGTTCCGTTGCGACTGAGCAAGACAAGCCAAACACATGGGAGGGTTGGTGAAATTAAAAAATATGTACCCCGACTAAAATGTCGGCATGCGATGCATCAGGCAATTCTGATCTTCTTTCTATACCCACGACGTCTTTGGACCTGTCACATCGTAGCCATTCCCGAGTCACCTTTACCCAATAATCACTTTTTAGTGCCCTGCTATCAATGTGTTCCCTCCGGTGCTGCTGTTGAGGTTTGACCAGACCCAAAAAGGCCCTACTCCGTCTTTTTCTTTTTTGGTTGTCGTTGTATTTTTGTATTGGTACTCCTCAGATCCGAAGGCTTCTCGGAAAGAACAAAGCTTGTGTTTTGGTTGTCCTTGAATATAATGTTATATCCCCCGGTCACTCATAGTCATGGAAATCCTCCGTAATGTTGGCGGTTCGCGCAGGTACAGCCTACTGTCAAGTCTCTCAGCGTTGTGTATTCCTTTTGAATTCGTATGGCAGGCTAGATATGGTTACATGTGTAGATATAGGAACATACCGCAGGTTACAATCCCTCATCCAACGATGACAGTTGTTTCACCCTGAAAAGGCCTGATCTACCCTTGAACAGATGTGAACACAGTCGTTTCTTTCTCCTATTTTTGTGGATTTTTTTCGCTTTTTCTTTGAGAATTGCACATTGAGAGAGATAGCGCTGGAGAGGTGGGGTGGGGCCAGCAGCTCTCACGGAACCCTGGGAACGAAGCAGGCTCCCGTCACGTGATCGCCGTGTCGCTGCCATATAGAAGTCAGAAGGCGCCCTCTTTGTAGGAAAAAAGTATCAGAAAATGATGCTCGAATAGTTAATATCTTGGTGATTGTATTGCAATGCTTATAAAAACGACATATTTGGGTTATAATTACGCTTATCTGGTCTGTTTGAAGCCCAAAGGTATACAAATTGTGCACTGTTGCTATCATATCAGCAAACAGGTTTATACCTAATTTACCGACCAGAGACAGAGACATCATGATTGTTTGGTCTGCTGGCGGACCACTGGAAAATGTAGTGTTCACTTCTGAATAACATTTCATAATAAACTGACTAACAATGTCAAAACGTTTCAAACCGTATCCACCATACTTGGATATATAGGCATGTATCCAGACGAAGTAGGCAAAATAGTTCAGCTTCTAATATTACCTTCTTATCTGTGTATTTTCGCTCTATGCTTACAATAGAGGATATGAACATCAAAGGGATGTTTATTTTAACTGGCAGGAGATTTTAAACAAGTTTAAGCAGCGTATCCTCTCAACCCAAAATCTTTTAACTTTTAATTACCATTAAATAAATTGGAACATCACTAATTGTTGATGTTTAAATAGTCACCAATACACACCACTGCCAAGCTTATATGAGATAAAAACCCTTTTTTCCGATTTCTGGTTTATTAGAAAAACAACATGAAGCTGCGGTGTTCATGTGGTTAAGCAGGTATACATGTCACATAAATATGATAGTAAAGATGGTTCCTTGTATGTGATTGCATGCATCATGTAAGAATTATAATGCCCACATTCATAAGCATGCATCACATATGTTTAGAGACAAAGCGGGTAACACTGCTGCCTCCCAGGGTAAGGCAGCAACCGCACTCCCAAATAGGGTGCCTCTGGCCAAAATGCATGCAAGTTCCATGAAGCACTCCGATCCCCCAGAGACCTGGTGATTTGGTCCCTTGGGTGAAGCACTTTGGCTGCTGAAGTCAGAGATGGTATATAAGCAAGGGACAGTTCTAATTTTTCCCAAAACCCATAGTGGTCAAGATTTGCAGTATCAGAAAGCTATCACTAAGCGTGATCATCGGCCTACTCCATCATTTATCCAAACGATTTTAGTAAATGTGCACAAGTTAGTAAGGATACCATTCTTACATTATTATTATTATTACATGCTACTTAGACACAAGTCGGGAATGGATCAATGTTGGCTGGGTTGTCTGGGTCAGGGTGCATGATGTTTAAAGACCCGAAACACCCAATGACCCCAGGTTCCATCACTGATGATGTGTGTAAGTGCATCATGTATATTAAACCAGTGTAGGGTCCAGTCAATATGTATACTGGGCTCAACAGCCAATTTCTGAATGCTGACCTGTGAGCCTTGTGCAGCATATCTGAATTCACTTTAAGGCACTTTGAATAAAGGTGCTGCTTAATAACATACTGGTACATAAATATCACAAAATCGATACAGATAGTACAAAATAGAGGAGACACACTGTGTCAGACGTCTTTCTGAGTTGAGTTTGAGATAATGCTTGATCTGCCCAATAGGAAACAAAAGGGCCCATTTAATCAATTACTCCATTTTTATGTACAAACTTTTACTTATTAAGAGACACTAACGTACACAGTGAAATGTTTAGTCTCTGAATTGCATTGCCTGCTTGACAGTCATAACGCAGGTCTACAATATGTTATACTGATCCAGTCCTCTAGATGGTAGCATCACACCGTTCACAACTTTGGAATATGAAACTTTTATCACAGCGTAACTAGAAAACCTTTTACTCGACTCGAGCCGTCTAAAGATTATGTGAATCATAGTATTATTTTAATAATTGCATTGCCTCTTTTTTTTTGATACATGTTGGATAATGGATAAAAGACATTAACCGACGGGGCGTTATCCAAATGTACCATGTCCTGTCTGTTCATAGACTGGTTTACCTTCTAATTATGTCAAGTTTTTTTCTGCTAGTCTTGTCAGCGATTGTTTCGCTTTTTAATTTGAGAAGTATGTGTGTGTGTGGATATATTTGTCTGTGTGTGTTTATGTGTGTGTTTCGTTTAATTTGGCAAGTAGATGGGGTGCTATCAGTTACCAAGCAGACCCATGTCGGCTCGTCTCTATGACACTTCCTTCCGATCCTCCATGCATGTCAGGGATAACAGATATATTCAGCAATAGAGAAAAGGATAGTCCGTCTAATATGTTCAGTATGTGAAATTCAATAGAGTAAGTAGGCTACATTTGAAAACCTTTAGTCAAAAAAAGCTAAATATGTTCCTATACCTCCTTACTGATTGAGCCCCAAAACAGGAAGGAATAAAGAAAAACCACAAATCACTATCGTATATAATTGTATCATATTCAAATGGACAACATATGTTCTGTATTAAATTGATTATAATGTCCGTTTATAAAGTGCAATTTGCATAGAATAAATAGGATGCTTCCGTTTCGGTCCTGTTGACTGAAATGACATCAGTGATGACATCATGGATGGTATAAAACACTAGCTGGAGAACCGGAAAATATCAGAGACCCCAGTCCACACACTGTGCTTTGGCTTGATCATCATGCGTGAAATTGTACATCTACAAATTGGACAATGCGGAAATCAGATTGGCTCAAAGGTAATAAATGACAAAATAATTCTCTATCAAAACTATCTTCAATAGTTAATAATAATATCAAAAAATGATGATCAATGCAATTGTCCTAATAAAACATCTAATAGCATATTGAGCCTTTGAAATGACTCAAAAACAAATAGAAATTAGTATTCAATGTGTGCTATTTTTAAAGAAATCCTTTCGTATTTCTGTTGTCGTAGTGCCTCATTTCCAAAGAAAAACCAGCAGTTGTATGACATCCAAACGTTCAAATGTAACTAATTATCTTCAAACAGATGTTTAAAGCATAATTAAAATATCAGAGCCGCATATCAGATACAGTACAGTTATATCTTACAATCCCTACATGTTGAATTATTACATAATCGTATAATCTTTCAAATAGTGAATTAAAAAGGTCCCACCACTTTAGAGTTATTTCTTAATGTGGTATTGTGATTAGTGCATATCGTAACTTAATAACTTCTGTGTTTACTACTGGCAGTTGTCAGTGACAGGGTGTTCCTTGTGCTCTCTGGTAAAAGATAAGGGGCAATGCAAGGCTAACATGGGTGGGACTTTTTTATCACGTAAAACACAAAGCAAGGAAGAGAAAATAAGCAGAATAATATTAGAAATTATTTCCTGCTATATTTGGAAATCATTGGTCATACAGGACGAATTAAATTACAATATTGAGCGACACAAGCATAAAAGTATATCTGACCAATAGAAGGCAGAAAGTAACCACTTTGATCCACAGGTATTGGATCTTGTAGGAAATTGTAGGTTTGCATCACTATTCATTCATACATACATGTTTTTCATTGACCTGGGTGCTGCATTACAGATCCATTTGATTAGGAGTTAAAAAGCGAGCATATACAGTAAGGTGAAATAGTGAATGGTTGGTGGAGGGTTTTGTGAGTGTACATCAGATTGTTATAGGCAATCTGATGTCATAACATCATAACATGTTCATAACAAGGTCATAACATGTTCAAAAAGTAGTTATATAGGTTCTCGATTACACTTTTGTCGTATTCTTTTCGTGCATGAACGTATTTTGTTAAGTAAGTGCAAAGTTAGACATAAAAATCGATGTTGTTAGTTAACTGTATTGCTTTGTTGGTAATGTTTTTGTTGTACTTATAATTGCTGTTGTTTCTCCTTTTTCTTAGTTTTGGGAAGTGATCAGCGAGGAACATGGCCTTAACGCTACAGGCCTCTATGAAGGAGATAGCAACCTCCAACTTGAAAGGGTCAATGTGTACTTCAATGAGGCAAATGGTAAGAAAACGTGCAATTTCAGTTCCAAATCCAATTCAATGGAAGATAAGAATAAGAATATAAGGTTAAGACGATGGTACAATAATTTGTATTTATTTTGATTAAATACATTTCAATTGTATTCTCATTTGATTGCACTGATTCCCCATATATTCCAGGTGGTAAATATGTGCCCAGGGCTTTGCTGATTGACCTGGAGCCCGGAACCATGGACAGTGTGAGAGGGAGCCGCATCGGCGCCCTCTTCAGGCCAGACAACTTCATCCATGGTGAAAATTAAACACTTTGTGCCATCCATGGTTGATCCATGATGCTAAATTACTTTTGATTGTATGAAACAATGTATGAAAATCATATGTTTTGTTGTGTTGTTGTTGTGTGGCGGGTTTAAAAAGCCTTTCATTGATTGAAATTAATCATTTGATGCTCTTATTGTGATATTAAGACTTTTCTATCAGATGTTTCCTCCACTGAAGAACACTGAGCGATCCTTGCTCTCCACATGGTTCTGTGTTGTTTTCCAGGGAACTCTGGAGCCGGCAACAACTGGGCCAAGGGCCACTACACGGAGGGGGCTGAGCTGGTGGACCAGGTGATGGACCAGGTGAGGCATGAGAGCGAGAGCTGCGACTGCCTGCAGGGCTTCCAGTTCGTCCACTCCCTGGGCGGGGGCACCGGCTCCGGCATGGGCACCCTGCTCATCAACAAGATCCGCGAGGAGTACCCCGACCGTATCATGAACACCTTCAGCATCATGCCCTCGCCCAAGGTGTCCGACACGGTGGTGGAGCCCTACAACGCCACGCTCTCCGTGCACCAGCTCCTGGAGAACACGGACGAGACCTTCTGCATCGACAACGAGGCCCTCTACGACATCTGCTTCCGCTCCCTCAAGCTGACCACGCCCTCCTACGGCGACCTCAACCACCTGGTGTGCATGACCATGAGCGGGGTCACCACCTCCCTGAGGTTCCCCGGGCAGCTCAACGCCGACCTGAGGAAACTGGCCGTCAACATGGTGCCCTTCCCCCGCCTGCACTTCTTCATGCCGGGCTTCGCGCCGCTGACGGCCCGCGGCAGCCGCCAGTACAGCGCCCTCACCGTGCCAGAGCTCACCCAGCAGATGTTTGACCCGCGCAACATGATGACGGCCTGCGACCCAAGGAGGGGGCGCTATCTGACGGTGGCCGGCATGTTCCGGGGCCGGATGTCCACGCGGGAGGTGGACGAGCAGATGCTGAGCATGCAGCAGAAGAACAGCCACCACTTTGTGGACTGGATCCCGCATAACGT
Organism: Gadus morhua; assembly: GCF_902167405.1. Classification (NCBI taxonomy): domain Eukaryota; kingdom Metazoa; phylum Chordata; class Actinopteri; order Gadiformes; family Gadidae; genus Gadus; species Gadus morhua. Next base: position 15,020,562 of record NC_044060.1, read on the forward strand.
GAAGGTGGCCGTTTGCGACATCCCGCCCCGGGGCCTGAAGATGGCGGCCACCTTCATCGGCAACAACACGGCCATCCAGGAGGTGTTCCGGAGAGTGGGGGACCAGTTCGCCCTCATGTTCCGACGCAAGGCCTTCCTCCACTGGTACACGGGGGAGGGCATGGACGAGATGGAGTTCACCGAGGCCGAGAGCAACCTCAACGACCTGGTGTCGGAGTACCAGCAGTACCAGGACGCCACCGCCGACCAGGGATTGGAGGAGGAGGAAGAGGCAGAGGAAGAGGCGGAGGTAGAGGCGCGGCCGCCGATGACAACCTCGACAAAGGCTCATGCGAAGGTTCAGTCTCGCACAGAATCGGTGAAGGAGCAGCGAGTGAGCGAAATAGTGATTGAAACCACGGAAGGTGACGAGGACCTGTGAAAGTCGTGTCAAAGTTTATAGTGAATGTGATCGTCGAACCGTGCAAATTTACTCGTTGTTTTTCGTTTTGTGCGATTGCAAATAGAATTGACCTGGGAATGGTATTTTCAAATACTTTCGAAATATTTATATTGTATGCATGCTCATTAATTTGTTCACTAATGCACGTTTGCGCAATGCTTTGGTGGTCACTTTTTTTTTAATCTAAATTCTAAAATCCTTCATGTTTGAATCAAGGTACCTTTGAATATAGTAAAATCCACAAATTGTCTTGCATTTTTATAATAAATGTATGTTTTATGTGTACATTTGATAGTTAGTAAACTTCAGAGATTATAACGAAGTTGTACAGAAATTAAATCAGTTTTAGCTTTGTCATGTTTTGTATTATAAGACTGCTATTGGAGTATTTCTTTGAATTTCGTGTTACATTTTTCCTTCATACTTGTTATGAGATAGATTCTACTAAATAAAATAATAATATAATCAAAGTAAACAACACTCGTAAGTAACTTATATTTCCTTTGTACACCAACAATGTATTTGGAATACACCAACAATGTATTTGGCATATTCACATATTCTATGGAAAACTCTTACACAAACTAAATTGAATCGATTCCCACAATTATGGCAGCATTGCATTGCACTCTTCATAACTATGTAGAGCCCTCCTCCCTAAGTCTGGCAGAGACAGATTATACAATACCAAAGTTGCCCTGTCTGTACTCCATGATAAGCACTTGTGACGTGTCAATGTGTTTCCACAGTGCACCACCAAACTTGTCCTAACGAGGGGTTGGTGATGAGATATGGATGATCTGGGTTACAATGAGATCAGCACATATAGCAATGGAATTTCAAGATGTCCCATCCGTCTTCAGTGAAGCAATACAACTGCATTGCTGTTTATTGTCGTTTAGTTTAGGCTAAGTCAAAACGATGTGTCATGCAGGAGATTCTAAATATGATCAATATAATATGGTAATATTATGCAGCGTTTTCTCCGTCTAACTCTCTCGTCCTTGAAATACGTGTGTGTGTGTGTGTGTGTGTGTGTGTGTGTGTGTGTGTGTGTGTGTGTGTGTGTGTGTGTGTGTGTGTGTGTGTGTGTGTGTGTGTGTGTGTGTGTGTGTGCGTGTGAGAGAGAGAGAGAGAGAGAGAGAGAGAGAGAGAGAGAGAGAGAGAGAGAGAGAGAGAGAGACGGGTCACTGTCCTAAACTTCTAAGCACATGATGCCTGCCAGCTGCAGCGCTATGTACCATGCGCAAGCCAGTACTATGTGCCTTCAATCAGAATGCGGCGGAAGTGCGTAGCCTACAACTTCTCATGTGACCTTGCTGGAGTGGGCGGAGTGTAGCACCGCTCCTACTGCTTAGCTTTCGGCTAACTCGCCCAGTGTGTCCGTGCCTACCGGCTTTTCCACTCCTGACTCCAACTTCGCACCGGGTACCCGACCAACCCATTATCAGACATGAAGATCTGGACATCAGAACATATATTCAAGTAAGTAGATCCAGTTAGATATCCGCTTGTGTGCGCAATATGCGATTATATAATTTGATTCGCACTGAAGCCAGTCACATGTAGAACGACATTCCTCTCTGTTGAACAGGCAGTCGTTCTTGGTCCCTGCTCAGCAAAAGCAGCTGCACAATAAATTACACTGTTTACAGATAGAATGTAATATTTTAGAACGCCGCTAACGATAGACATTGGTCGAGACATTGCGGTGCGATTGCTTAACCGGTCAGCGCCTATTATGACGTGCCGGTGTCGTACATCATCCCGCTCAACCTTTCACCTAAATTTAGCCATGAAATTTATACGCGATTGTTACTTGCGTCACGGCGTACTAACATTCGTGTTATCTCCATGGCGACCATTCACAGTCTCTGTCACTTGCGCCAGCGCCATGCTGTCGTTGATAAAATCAAAATTGTAGTGCTATTCTCATGAATGAAATACACTATCATTCAACACGAGTTATTATATAACCCTTTCTTTCGGGCTTTTCAGAAATTACGAGCGTCACTGTGAATTCGCTAATACGCATGTAGAGATATCTGAATAATGTTTACTAATAATTATTTTGCAAGATTAGACAAAATAAAATGTAAATATCATCCGTGTCCTCTGCTTGCAGCCATCCTTGGGAGACGGTGACCAAGGCTGCCATGCAGAAGTACCCAAACCCCATGAACCCCAGTGTGATTGGAGTTGATGTCCTGGACAGATCCGTAGACAAGCAGGGATGCCTGCACAGTAAACGACTGCTTAGCACAGAGTGGGGCCTCCCCTCTATAGTAAAGTCTGTAAGTATCAAGGTTAATTCTTGATTGTCGATTATTGATTGATGTTTCTAATAATAGCTAGATATGGTAGTACCGTAAAGACAAACACTCTATGAAAGTGGGACACAAGGGGTTAATTATAGCAAAGCTAGAGAAGCGTTTTTGTAGGCCTATATGCTGCTTATTTCGGAATCACTTTAGCTAATATAAAAGTAAAAAGTATAAAACTTAAATTCACCCTCTCTCTGGAAGTTAGGTGTTAAACGTTGTCACATCGTAATATTATAGTTTACAGAAAATAATTTTGCGTTCAATTAAAGCCAATCACATGACAGCACAGCGTAGGTGTATTAGGCCGGGGAGACTAATGCGTTTGAACAAGGTTGACCTTGCTACTCAAGGTAAGGCTATTTTAGCAATGCTGCAGACCGGATGAGTCCATGACTCTGTCACAGCCCGTGCTGTACGACACTGGGGGTGCGGTTTATGTGTTTCTAGACCTCGTGTCATGTGATGTAACATTCCAACTCGTATTAGCCCCTCGCTAATAAGGGACGTCCCTGTTGTAACTTGCAATCGTGAGGCTGAGTGAGGAGTTGTGTGCCCCTACATAGGGGTGATCTTGTTACACACTCCTGGTCACATTGTTCATATTTGCCTCACAACATTCTAAAGAATATCGGGTTATAAAGTGAGTTATTGAAGTAGTCATACTTCTTAGTTTAATAGCTGAACTTGCTTATTTGTGTGTGCATTTCTTTATTGAGAGTGCTACTTTTGAACCTGCTGTAATCGCTGTACTCTATTCTATTTGTATGTTCTATAGAGTAAATTACTGGTTTATAAGGCACTCTGAGTATTTGGAAGGGGGCCATGTTGTATTGCGTGTACAGTTTGTTCAGTTCCCAGGAGTACAAACTACCGCCAGTGTTGAGTAGGACCTGCTCATCACCCACATTTCTCTCAACACTATTACCCCATGTCTCCCAACCTCGGGGGCCAGAGTTGAGTAACCACATGACTTCCACCCATGCCCTTGGGCAAAACATAAAAGCTGTATTGTGTTTAATGTCAGAAGTCTAGGGCAAAAGAGTCTATTGATATACGATGTCTGATTCCATTTGCAGACATTGTCTCCCAATTGGCCCCGTGGTCAACGGTATATTCTATTAATCTTAATCAGATTGTCTTAGACTAAATTCAGCTGAGGTCTGATCAGGTTCTTAAATGTGAACCAAGAGCAATAGATTTAGATCTTGAGTAAGTAGTTAATTCGATTTTGTTTTGGTTTGGCTTTTTTGGTTGACCTTTCATTAACCCGACCATTATAACATCATATTTTTCTGGATGGTGTTCAGCAGGTTCTTACCAGACTTTATGGGAAAATCTGTAATTTTCTTTCAAAGTGTTTTGCTGTCTCCCATCAGTTGGGGTCAGGGTTGACTTCCATACCCGAGCACAATATGCTTGTAGGCCACTTCATTTTATTCTTTTGCTGTTTGTTTCTTTCCTATTAGATCATTGGCAACACACGGACATGCACGTACATCCAGGAGCACTCTGTTGTAGACCCCAAAGAAAAGGTTTTTGAACTTCAGTCCTCAAATGTGAGTACTGTCATTCATTATGTCACTCTTTCATGCGTAGGTGCATCTATCCCCTAAATCTGAATCATCATGCAATGCACTCTTAACTGTATCCTTATGGACCTCTTTAGTAAAGGTCCAATAATCTGGTGATCTAGAGATTGCCCTGGAATTCGGGCTGGGCATTTATTACATAATCATTGATTATCTTTGAATGGTACTGTATATTCTAAATGAATAATGACGAGAAGATATACCTTTTTAAAGCGATCAAAATAATCATGCTGCTGGTGTTTCAGGGGTGTTGGATGGTGGAGATAATTCATGTTCCAAATACAAACCTTTGCTTACATCTGGCTTATCCTTGTGTCTACAGATCACCTTGACAAACTTGATATCTGTGGATGAGAAGTTGACGTACAAACCCCATCCTCAGGATCCAGAAAGGTATGTTTAAACAGAATGGGCTGCAAATTCACTACCTTTTTTAGTACAGGTCATGTTTTGAAAAGCTTATGTTCTCATATATTCATCATCTATTCTCACTAGAACGGTATTGACTCAGGAAGCCATCATCTCTGTGAAGGGAGTGAGCCTCAGTAGTTATCTGGAGGGAGTCATGGCCTCAACCATGAATACCAACGCTGGCAAGGTGAGATATGCTCTTGACCTGTCCTTGTTTTATGTGTACGACTGACTCCCAAGTACATGTCTGTTAAACTATTTACAACAAATCATTTCAAAATATTTGTCAGAAAAGAAAAGGTGTGTCTTCACTGTAAAAGATGATTGTACTTTTGTAAAATGATAACTAAATAATAGATTCATTTGCCTTTTCAAATTTTATGCTTAAATATTTGCCCAAATGACCATCTGCACACTATAATTTTTTCTGGAGTTTGAACTTTTGCCCATGCTGTCATGTAATCATTGGGGCTCCATTTTGTTTTTCCTTTTCTGCAGGGGCGTGAGGCGATGGAATGGGTCATCAGACGTCTAAACACGGAGATCGAGGAGCTGGCGGCAACGGCCCGCAGCACAATACGCACGCCCATGGCTGCGGCGGTTACATCGAAATAACACTGTCACTTTCGGTCCACAACCCACCCCTTTGTGTCTGGGTGCCAAAAACACTACAAAGACTACAAAAATGTCGCCATGCATCAGCATCCCCCACCTCCCTTCCTTTTTAGTGTTAGATTCGGTGCCTGTTCTACGTGTTCCAGAGTTGCATATCCCTCCATTTGCCATGAACTGCTGTCTACATTAGATAGGCATTCGTGCGCCAAACTGCAGTGTGGAGGGGGACTCTGAAACAGGGTTTCCGGGCGTGGTGTTAGCCCTGTTGAGGACGGCATTATAGAGAAAGGCAAACAGGTGCAAGACTCCAGAGACAGTTGTTCAACACCACCCATGTTCGAAATGGACAAAGAGTGGGTCAACGTTTGCTGTTACAGGTATAGGCATCTTTCGGTTATTTATTATACGTTTTAGTTTATTATTTGCTTTGTTTTTCAAAGGTGCCAAAGTCTATAGATGCACTACTCCCTTTTTTGGGGACCTTGGTGAGCATCAATACTGTGGGCTGTAGGACCTCAGAATGCTAGTCCTTTACCGAAGTACGGAGTCTTTACCAAGGTTGGTTTTGTAGAACATTGTTTTTTGGTCGGGTGTATGAATGCAATGTCACGTTTGTCCTGGGTCTGCTTTCGAGGATTGGAGATCTGTAGGGTACCAGAACGTAGCTAAGTCCCACGGTCTCATGAAGAGAGAAGGGCAAGGCACAGCCGCTGAGGAATGTGAGTCAACAGGGTTTTTCATGGCTGATGTTCTACAGCTCTATTGAGCCTCGACATTGTCACCATGGATTCCCTTCCAAACTATGAACTGATGAGATTGTTAGAGCCAAGCCTGTATACATGTGATGTTCTTGTATGATTCATTTAATTTAATATTTATGTAACCTGAAGGGATCAAGACACACAGCACGGATTTATGTTTTGAGGAATTGAACTGGACCATCTTCAGTGTGTTGGCAAGCACTTATATGCTGAAACGGTTGGAGTGGTAATAACTATTCTACTGTTTTTGATTGTTGAAGCTAAACACCAGCACTTTAACAAACCAACAAATATCTGAACATGACCACTGATAATAATGCCAGTTTTGTATTTTTAAAATAATACTGCCTGGGGATCTACTGTCTTTTACCAGTATAATGATATACAACAGGTCCTGAGTGGATGGGACTGAGCTCGCACTTGGAACCAAAATACATTTTGTTAGAACAAAGCTGCTTAACATAACTAGGGATTTTGTGAACAATTGTTGTTAGCCTTATAATAAGCTAACTTCTGAAAGAAATGTGCAATTCAAGCAGTTTTCATATGTAAAAAGTCAATTGTGAAGGCTATCTGTGTATACTATTAAAGATTATTTATTATGTGAAATTGTCTTGACTATTGGCTTTTTTGCAGAGCAAGTTTTTCTGGGTTAATAACTTTTGGATATGGGAGCATCCTCAAGGATCCCTTTGACACTCATTGTCAATGAAGAGCAGACTTCATAACATACTCAGGCATGTAGTTCCTTTTAATTGCTTAGAAACTATATTAAAATACAGAAACCCCTGCAGCTGATATGGAATAAAGAAAAATACATGATAATACATTTACTGTAAATATATAAAGATGATTGAACCTCATTAAACAGATTTTTGTTCATCTTTAATTGATATAAACAAACATTCCAGTAACAGCTTGGATTGTATAATTGTATGCATCAAAATAAAACGCTTATGTCGGAAATGAATGAGATGTTTAAGTCCTACATTAAACATGCAACCCCTGTATACAGTCGAGTGGCTAGGGAATTTGAAAGCGTTTGGTGTTTTTTTTGTGTGGTTTTCATTTTTTTTTTTAACATGTGGGACTTAGAAATAAATCTGTACTGTGTCTGACATTTAATATACATTTTATTTACTTATTTATTTGAGAACTGATTGGCCCATATACACCGAGATGTCATAATTCCCACTTGGGTAAATATAAATTATTCGTACAGGAATCCCCTTAATCAAATGACTTCATCAATTGTAACGTTCCTTAGTGGATATGAGTTGATGATATTGCTCACAAATTGAGTAGAATAATGACAATTATAATTTCATCGATTAATATTTATCAATACAATTTTGTCAATTTTAGTCAGGCCAGTACTGCCATCTACAGTTCTATCCTGAAAACGACATGGTGATGACGTCAGAAACCCGCTTCCAAATCAGCCAATGGTTCATAAGTAATGGCGATCATTTCAGCCAATCACGTGAGTTGAAGTCGTTCAGGGTTTTAAAAAGAGCGACATTTGAAATGAACCAACAAGCAATATTACGAAGGGGTTTTAACCATTGTCAAAACCTGACGTGACCTAACTCGTGGCTTCTACAAAATAGGACACCGCTTTTTAGTCTTTATTCACGCAGAGTTTGTTTCTTACGGTGTTGTGTCCTCCTGTTCCATTATTTGAGGTTAGAACGGTCAGGTAGATCGTTGAACAACCTTGATATTTATTTTATGTATGCAGCTCGACTGGCTAGCTGAAGCTAGCCTGCCGAGGTAAAGCTTTTAGCTTCGTTCGTTTTAATCGCTTATTTTCGGTATTTAAAGTAAAGCGTTGACAATAATTGCATCTGGAAATTGTGCACACATATTTAGGTAAGTAAGGTTGCTATATTGGAGATGTTCTTAGTGATTCGCTTGAATTATCTACTTTTTTTGATGACTATCCTTGCTGGTGGACATAATTCAGCGATTCAGGCGATATAGTTTAACCGTTTTTGTAATGTGAATAAAATCGATAGTCTCTAAGCATTTAAATAGTAAGGCAGATGACAACCGTACAGAAGAGATTTTTTTTTCTTCTGTAACGATTGCTATGAGACTGAATCGTGTGATTTCAGGAATAATCCAAGATGATTATTATAAATTTTAAGTTGGAATCTTCCATAAAATGTCCAATCGTTTCTTTAAAGAATAGACCATGGATGCTGCTAGTGGAAAGGATATGAAACTGCAAAGGCCTGCAGGGAAGGTAACATTAAATTGATTAAAACATTTGTTACACCACACACTGAGCTGTATTTGGTTTGTTCGTACATTGTTTTAATTTTTTTTTGAAATATTACTCATGATGATCTCTTCCGTAGCTGACTACCAGTAACTTGGGTCCAAAGAGAGTTCCGGTGGCTCAAACCACTCGGAAGTCTGGCAACCCAGCGAGCCACACTCCCAAGGTCCTAGGGATGTTAAACGGGCCACAGCGCATACAGCGACCCATGAGCCAGCAGAAGCCCGTATCGCACGTCGCCACTGTTGTCAAGCCCAGCTATGCAGCTGATCAAAACAGGAACCCGGTCACTCCCAACGTTAACCCTGCAATGCAACAGAAGCCTAGTCTCCAGTCTGGTCAGGCCAAGCCGAAAGCCACAAAAGTTGACCCAGAGCCTGCCAAAAACACAACAGAGCCTTCTAAGAAGAAGCCTTCGCAAAGTAATCATTATTAATAGAATTAAGCTTCTAATTACATTCACTTGCCCTCCTATTTCTGTGTATTGGTATGCCTGACTGTGTTTTCTTTTCTTCATTAGACGAGGCAACCAAGAAGGAATCTTCAAATGGAAATTCAATGTATGAGTATTTTTCATTCAAAAACGGATTATTGTGTATTTTTATTCTAATGTAAATCCATGGAAGCATCCATTGGGGTTGAAAATGTCATACAAATGTAAATGATATGGTAACTGTGTAATCAAGCCTTCATATAATCTAACTAAGTATCATGTTGCTCCAAAAGAGCGCGATGGAGCCTGGAGAACTTTGACATCGGCCGTCCCTTGGGGAAGGGTAAATTTGGCAATGTCTACCTGGCCCGGGAACGTCAGACCATGTTCATCCTGGCCCTGAAAGTGCTCTTCAAGAAGCAGCTGGAGATGGCGGGGGTGGCGCACCAGCTCAGGCGTGAAGTGGAAATCCAGTCTCACCTCAGGTAGAAAACGCATCTGTCCTGATAGTGAGAAACTGCCAATAAATCACACAAATGTCACAATGTCTCTGATAAGAGACATGTAGACTCCCCACTTCCCCTGCCATCCTATTGCCACCTAGAGCGTGGCATATTTAGAATGACAAAGGCTGCCGTTTTCTTCATGGTGGCAGCATCTACTTATTACTGCACACTTTCTGATTGCGGTGATTGGTTCCTATTGAAATGTTATTAAATCTCTCCAGCTTCAGAGCTTTTCATAAATGAAAATAAGTTTTCTCATTTACTGCCATAATGGAATCCAATTTCTCATGTTGTTAAAGCCTTTTGAGCAACATGCTAAAGACTCTTGCGTCCCCAATGCTGAAATGCTGCTGACATTCTGTCCTCGTCTTCCAAAGGCACCCCAACATACTGCGCCTCTACGGTTACTTCCACGATGCGTCTCGCGTTTACCTCATCCTGGAGTTTGCACCCAAGGGAGAGCTTTACGGCGAGCTGCAGCGCTGTGGCAGCTTCAACGAGGAGCGCAGTGCCACTGTGAGTCTTCCCGGCCGTCACTGTACACCTCAACCTCAGAGTTCATTAGTGTCTCTATTAAGGCGTAGTTATGGTTGGACGTCGACGTAATGCAAGGGGGTTTACGGTCCCATTACGGCCTCGCGGACCCTCCTTGCGTCCACCACAAGGGCCTGACGTGTGCATCCCAAAATTGTTTACATTGCGTCGAGGCGGCAAGCAAGGGCTGTGATTGGTCCACCAACTTAAACCTGTCTCTGAACCAAAACAGGTTCACGACTGTCGAAGAGACAGCGTCATTGCGTTGCGTCAACGTCCAACCATAACTCTACCTTAAGTCGCACTGAAGTTGTGACAAGCTTGGCTGCCGTGGTCATTGTTGTAACATGTGTCAAAGTTGAGCAACCTCACTGAAAAGCTGAAATGAATGGGAACCTTTTTGTTGTACATGTGTCATCTCCCCCTACTTTGAGAAGGCCAAAACCATAATGTCCATAACCATAACGTCTGTCGTTTTTTTTTTTTTTTTTTAATGCCATTAGTACATAATGGAGCTTGCAGATGCTCTGAACTACTGCCACTCCAAGAAGGTGATCCATAGAGACATCAAACCTGAGAACCTCCTACTTGGAGCCAATGGCGAGCTGAAGATTGCGGACTTTGGGTGGTCTGTGCACACGCCTTCCTCCAGGTAATGCATTTGTCCAATCCCAATAATGATGCAAATCAGGCAGGACGCTAATGTATAGCATTAATATTATCTGGCCTCAACCTGTGAGCCGAGCCGTTCATAACCTTTGAACATTCGTAACTCTGATACCTCTCTTTGCTGCTCCAGGAGATCCACGCTGTGCGGCACGCTGGACTACCTGCCCCCGGAGATGATCGAGGGTAGGACCCACGACGAGAAGGTGGACCTGTGGAGTCTGGGGGTCCTCTGCTACGAGTTCTTGGTGGGCAAGCCCCCCTTTGAGACAAAGAGTCACGAGGAAACTTACCGCAAGATCTGCAGGGTAAGGGGTCGCACGCCTGGACTACAGCATGTCATCAAACGGCAACGCTAAATCAACAAGGGCTGATCGGAAAGGACTTTAATCAAGCCTGAATTCTCCTGATTAGGGTCCCAATAAACTGTTGACATGTTGAGCTAGTGAAATAAAGATAATAACATTGTACGAGGAGAACTCGCATCTAAAGGATAGTTATTTTCCCCTTTTGCCTATAGGTGGAATATACGTACCCGGCCGTGGCCAATATCTGTGCAGATGCGAAGGACTTGATTGGCAGGCTGCTGAAGCACAACCCCCTGCACCGACTGCCCATCCAGGGCGTGCTGTGCCACCCCTGGGTGGTGGAGAAGTCCACCAAAAAACCCACGTCCCTGTCGGCCAGCCCGGAGCCGGAGAAATGAATGTTGGTTTGTTTGTCGTGATGTGGTCGTCTTACTTTCTCGCTTTGGAAACTGTGCAGCTGTCTGAGCTGCTTGTGTGTGTGTGTGTACTGTGGATCACTTCTTTGTGCCAGACGCTGATGGCTTGCTTGATGTCATATTGATCCTTGGTTTGTAATTATGTAATTATGACTTTTATTGGCGACTGTCACCACTACTTGAATATTACAATAAAAATTATAAAAGACAAAGTACTTCGCTTAAGTAATGTTTTCTGTCTAAATATAAGGTGAATGATTGTTTGAATATTTACCGTGGTATTTGAGGCCACTAATGGTTTGCACTGAGTTCCATTCTGCATGTCAAGCGTTTCGCTGTACGGAGCACTAGAGGGTGCTCGAGTGTCACCCATCTGCTGGGATTTATAAAAGACGTATTAAACAATACAATTATTACGTGTATTAAATAAATGTGAATTTAATACATTATCGTTTTTTTATTTTAATTTGTTTTACACGGTCAGCGATGTTGTAACGCGGGAAGTGTGGCGCAAACGCCAAGAGGTCCTTTAAAAGCCTATCCTTTGGCGTAAAAGCTTTCCTACATTGATAGTTGCAAGACATTATCCCTATTTGAATTCTTTGTGCTACCCACTGTCGCTATATTTTCTTTTCTACCAAACATTTTTGCTGCGCTTTTTAATCCAACGAGACCGTTACAGATAAGCGAGCGAATGCGTGATTCGTCCAAAATAACGTGGTGCAGAGGAGAGAATATTCAGTCCCCAAGCATTTCTACACAGATGGTCATAAGCAACGGAGTGGATGAACAGGTAGGCCTACGTGTAATTTAAATTCCCGCGATTTCTGTAGGTCTACTCCGCCTTTTTAAAGCAGCCTTAAACCAAAGAGGCCCCACTAAAGCAGTGCTTCAATCGTAGGCCCTCTTATCGGCCCCTCAGTTAGGCCTATAAAATAAAGAGCGCTATTCGAAAACATTTCTTTCGGCTGGGTAGTCCTAATTCCTAATAATGAAATCATGCTTGGCTACGTTGGGCAAGGCCCACAAATGTCTAAGGATTCAAATTATCCATCTTTGCATTTTATTAAAGAGAAAAAATACATGATACCCACACTTTCATTTTTAATACATAAAACCACTCACAATTTTACAATATAATTTCACTTATTTATTCTTTAATATTCATTTTCACGATATATGATAACGATTTTGAGATATACATTCCATCTTTTTGAAACCACAGTAACACTACACATACGGTTTTTATAACATTTCCACATGACCCATTGGATCGCACAGAGTGAACAATGTCTTTATGCACATTTTCTTAATTTTTGATCTCTTAATATTTTAGCTCCAAACGACAGAATTTCGAACAAAGAATCAATCAATCTATTCTCGGAATATACATTTCAAATTCACAAAGAAAAACATTTGAGAAATGGCCTAGATTAAAGGATTTAAATTTGCTGCCCCCCTCCTGGAGTGGACTATTGTTATCTGATCAGTTCAACACAGTATACGTGTTAACTCGTATTATCGTCTTCCAAAATGTCAACATGTCAAACCAGGCTTTTCTTATATACTCCAGGCCTCTCTGTAGGCTATAGGCCTTACTCTAGGCTCTAGAGCTCTCTCTAGGCTCTAGGCCTCACTGTAGGACATAAACCTCACTGTAGGCTCTAGGCCTCACTGTAAGCTCTAGGCCTCACTGTAGGACATAGGCCTTTCTCTAGGACATATAGGCTCAATTCCAACGTTGTTTGAGCGTCAATGTAAAGAAACATTTCTGGGAAGTTATTTTTTCTCCTCCCAAATTGATCATATTTGTGTCTGAATATCATACATTCAATGCATAGTTTGTATAGCTGCTGCAAAACGTCGGGGTATCTAGGTCCAATATTTTGAGAGAGGTCCAATTTCCACATGTCACGTATTATTTGCTGTCATCATTCTTTTCCTATTCATTCATTGTTAGAACAGCCTGACTGTTAGAACAATAACTGTTAGTTATTGCAATAAAATCGTATTAGCCAATTCCAGAAGCGTATCAATGACTCAAAACGGGTGGCATGTTGGAATACTGCAAAACACCAAAAACAAGAAAGTGGCATTTTTTTAATAAACGCTTCTTATTAGCCATTTAATCACAATATGTCAAATTTGTGTCCTCAATCACAACCTTAAACGTCTAATGATGTGTATTCTCAAGTGTGGGACCACCACAAGAGCGATGAAAATACATATGGACCATTTTGCAAGTTTGATTTGTTCAATACTGTAAACCTTCACTCCACTGGAAAATATTTATATGTAGCGTTGTTCGCATATCAATACATCATGTTATCCATATAGTGTGTGGGGAATGAATCACTCGCTTAGTCACCGTATACCTATCTATTCCTCACTGTGTGAGCATGGGCGCGTCTGTGTGCACGCTCATGCACCTGCATGTGTGTGTGTGTGTGTGTGTGTGTGTGTGCGTGTGTGTTTGAGTGAGAGAGAGAGATAGAGATAGAGTGTTTGCGTGTTTGTGTGTGCGTAAATCGATGCAAGACTATGCATCGCACAAATATGTGTTGAACGCGTATAGTAAGCAGGGGCTGCACTTGAATAGGAAGTCGTGTGTTTTGCACTAAAATGGGGATCTGCAATTGACATCTAATTCTCAGCGATGGTTTAACTTTGAATCTACTCTTCTATGTTGTACTTGTACGCTTCTATGAGGCCCTCCATCGAATGAATGAAACCGGATATACTGCATATACCCCCTATTACAAAGATGGCGACATCGAAGAACACGTGGTGCCACAAGAGCTTTCTCCATAAAAGCTTGAGGTGGAAGAGGCTGGGCAGTAGAAAGCACAGCCCAGCGCCCGTGAGACTTCCAGTGAGCCCCATGAGGAGAGCGAAGTGTGGGACATAAATGGCCATCAGCAACGTAAACACAACCAGGGTGCATCGAAGAGTGAGACCCCAAGACTTCAGGCGTCCGTCGGCCCCGTAGCAATCTGGAAACGCCCGTCCTCCGTCACCGAAAAAGCTTTTTTCCAAAACCTCTACGGCTGCGAAAAACGGCAATGGATAGGACAGCAAGGCTTTGGCTACTAGGAAAAGATTGACGACGGCTCGGATGGTGGACGGCAGGTTGTCTGTGATGACCTCCTTGGTCGCGTCCGCCCAGGTCAGGTAGGCCACCAGGGCGAACAGGCCCTTGAGGATGCATGCGGCGATATGGGTCCAGTTCATCATGCAGTGGAACTCGCTGGGCTTGTTCATGTTCCCCTCGAGAGAAGGCAGGAAAATCTGAGAGGTGTAGCTGAACACGATGATGCCGATGGAGATGGGGAACTTCTTGACGTCGATGTAGAACTTGACTTTGTCCCACGCCCAGTCCCTGGCCCTGGAGAGGCAGTAGGCGATCACCAGGACGTTGATAACGAAGTGGGCCATCGTGCACAGCAGGCTGAACTTGGAGACGGCCTTCAGGTTCTTGAGAAAGGCGCAGGGAAGGAGGGCCACGGTCGCGATGATGGCCCAGGACTTCTGGGAGACGGGCATGGTGGGGAAGCTGTTCTCCATGAGGTTACCGCTGACCACCACGTAGAGGATGCAGGTCATCACCAGCTCTATGATCTGGGCTACATTCACGATGTGACCGCCCAAAGAAGGGAATCTGGGCGCGCAGCAGGCGTTGGCAATGTCCACGTACGAGTCCCTGACACGTACCAGCTGCCCATCCTCGTTCTCTTCGTACAGGCAGGCGATGAGGATTTTGCCTGTGTAGCAGCACACCACAGCGGCGAAAATGATAAGAAATAGTCCGAGATATCCTCCGTGCAGGATGGCGTAGGGTAAGCCAAGCACAAACATCCCCTGCGAAGGCAAAACACAAACGGGCCATGTTATGGGGGGTTTTGAATAAATTATTTCACCTCGACACTCTTAACCTAAATCTCTTTTGACACATGCGGTGAACAACTGGTGACAACGGTTTTCATTGTGGGCTTTCCGATTCGCTTTGAGCATCGCCCCCCCGCCCCTCCCCTCTCTCCCTCACCCCCCGCCTCTTTCGTCATCAAGAGGAAGAGGAGACACAGTGTGACGTATAGCTGGCTGACTGTGTCGTGGCTTTGGCCACGACCGCCCCAGCAACAAGGGCTTTAAGGCTATATGCCACTTACAGAAACACGAAAATCGGATTGCTCAATATTCAATTTCTATAAAATATGTTTTTGTTGTCACTTCGACATATAATACCTGCGCAAGTTCGATGCGTAATGGACGCGCGCAATTGAATTGAAAGTAACTTTATAGTAATTCAAATACATATATTTCTTGATTATTTGGTATGGTTTCTTCAGGTAACATATTACTCAGTATACAAGTAAATCATGGATTTATCAGTCGTTCACTTCTCTCGTTGAAATCGTGTGCGTAAAATTCCGCAGTCTCGTCAATGCATATTTTGCGTTTTCTCCCTGACCAGGTGGATGATACCGATTAGGTTTTGCCTAATGATTGACATCATTTTACAGAAATCACACAAAGACAGAGGATCAAAAATAACACCGACTACTGGGTTTAGTCATCAAAATGATTAAATTGACACTGCGCCACGCATTCGTCCCCATGAAGGGTGTTTTCAAGCGCATTTCATGCCAGGCAACGGGTTTCACGATACAATAGATAGACTGTGGGCCTTGTAACACATTCCTCAACCTAGTTTTTTACCTGGATGGCATTTGTCACGTTCCAGCCGGCCTCCCATGCGGTAATTTTTGGTTTATCTTCTTCTGCCAGACTTCCGTCTTTGGAGCCTGAGGGCGGCAGACCGGTTCCATCTCTCTGGTAGTGGCTGTCGCCATCCAACCCCCCCTCCCCTGTGCCTGTCGGTCCGCTCCCTGCTCCGGCTCCTGCCTCATCGTTTGTTAAAATGTCCATTTGCATCCCCTGTCTATGGTCATAATCCAGGTCATCGCAGGCGGCGAAGCCCAAACCCTCCTCGTCCGTGGCGGCTTGGAAGCCCATCCTGGCGAACATCCCGCTCACCTTCGCCTGGGATTTGTTGGAGACCGAGGTAGCGGCATTGGACAGCTTATTAGAAAGCTTGCTTCTTATTAACGTAGCCATTTTTGCTTTTGACTATGCAAATCGGTTTCTCCTAATTAGTATTTTCTGAGCAGTCGTTTAAGATAGGATTCGTTATTTTTTCCCAAATTCAAACTCTTGGATAAAGTCACGGAGTAGGATTTCAAACGCTGTGATCTTCAAACGAGGACCGAGATCGAGTTGCTATCTCCACTTCTTGCTCAAGGTACGCCTGCTGCTCTGGATCATCCCCAGGTACATGTCACCTTCAGACGCCTGCTCTCCGTCTGTGCATCTTGCTCCTGCGCGCGCTGATACGACGAATACGCCCGAGATTCGGCGCGCGGGGTTTAGGGCTCCAAACGGACGCGCAACAGCTTTTACGCAATCCAGGGGTCGGCGATGTTTGGGTATAATATCGTTTTCTTTTCAGGGCTGCACGATTTCGACGGCGGTCCCAAAGTTGGGTTGACTGTTGCCGCTACTGATGTCAGTGCGTTGCGGTGAAGCCGGAGGGGGGTGGCAGAGATGAGGCACGTGTCACCATCAGCCCGCCAATGCACGCTCTCTGCTTCAACATGCACGTACCCGGACCCCCAGTGCGCGCGTCCACCCTCACCAGAAGCAAACGGGAGAGATTTGCTGCATTTCTAGGGGAGGTGCTTGCGGTTACCCCATGCCCTCCCTGTTCTATAATCTATAATATTTTACCCAGACGTCCAATGGCATTCCAGAGGCCTCGATTCTTGCATAACTTTAGGTGTATAAAAGGGGGGCGGAAATGGAAGAAGCCCCTTCAACTCCGTTGGACCGTGTGCATATATAACCCCACAGACAATTCCATCACTTTCTTATTTGCAATAAGTTGTTTTTTTTCGTTTTTTTCATAGCGACCCAAAGGACGTGGAACTCATGGTAGCACCCATCTCACTTTTACTGTCGGGATTATACGGAACGAGTTTTAGAAGTGCGCTCTGTTGATTCATAGTTTATATGGAAAATACGCGTTTTTTCTGCTTGTTCATTGTAAGGTGGAACCTAGGAGCGATTCGCGATCAATATTAATATAATACTCTGTACTTCTTGTTTTCAGAAGGGGGATCTTTCATTGAATTATTACGCTGTATTTAACGGGTTAATTAATAAGCCCTTCATTCGGTGTTTTGATTGACCGCAGCCGACGGTAACTCTCTGTTTTTGCGCAGTTCGATGGGAAGCAGGGACAATTTCGTTGATGTCGTTGATTTGGGTTCATTTTTTTATTGTACTTTCCGTTGCATTGATTTATTGATTGAAAAATAAATCCTATCAAATGATTTCGGTGAAGCAGATCGTTGTTACAGTGGCTTTAGGCCTACTTTACAATATTTGTTTTAAATCAGGCTTTAAAGGCCCTCTATTTTCATCGTGCTTGCTAAATTAAATTTGAAGTTAAGGCCGTGGGAGATATAGCAAGATAACCGGCTGTAATCGTGGGTTGAAAACGAACCATGGTGACTGGGGTGTTTTCCTGGAGTCGGCTGGATGACATTCTTCCGTCCCTTTCTATTTGCGTCCCATGAACGTGTCCCTGGGCAGGAGTACAAAGTTCATCACTAGAGCGTGACAAAGCGTCTGAAGAGGCAATGATACAGTGATACAGGGATGTGGGGCCTACAAGGCAGAAATAGTGACCTCACAAATTGAACCGTATAACGCGTTCTCCTCAGCTGTTGTAAAATGTGTCTTTTTTTTCTTCATGAAAATAATTTCGCGTGTAATTGTAAAACTTTGTAGGCTTTTTTTTTTTCTTTTTTTTGTTTACTAGATCGCAATAAAAGCGTAGACTAGACCTATGAACATTAATATACCCATTTGATATATTTTCATTGTTTAGTTGGCTATGCGTTCTATGCTGAAATTCAGCGCCAATTAAACGTTGTTCACTGTAAATTACGTGTCATGAAGGTGCATTCCTTTTACAATGAAGGCGGGGGAAATGTATAGGCCTCCTTTTTTATTTTACACTCAAGGAACAGGCACGACTTCTCGTCGGAGACCATGAAGGGGAAGCAGGCATCCATACGAGGCCCATGCAGGAATCTCTCGCATCTATTCGGCTTTGTTTTAGGGGTGGTTGTGGCTTGTGTGAAACGCGCCATGCCAAACTCGATCTCACTTGCTCACAATGTGGGATCTTTTTTTTTTCATCGTGAAAAGGAAAATGCTAGCTCCACCTCAACCCCACACCCCCAACAAGGATGAAAGGGTTAATCACAGAGGCTGTTATCAGCGCGCCGCAGCCCTCCTCTGATCCGCGCAGGACTGTCTGGTAGAGTGAGTGTGTGCGCGTCGCAAGATGAAAAGAGCCGCCGTGACACCGCGGCCAGTGGGGCGGGGGAGGGAGGGGGGTTACAAGGACTGGATCCACGGCAAACTCTGGGTTTACTGTAAAGAAAAGCACCGAAATAAAACGTATTAGAATAATAATAACAACCAAAAAAAACAAACAAACAAAAAAAGGATACTAAGGGGAGGGGGGACATAAGAATTGTGTTGAATTGTTAATACGTGTCTGCATTTATGAAGTATTTCCTAAATTGAATTATAACTTAATACACGTGACCATCATGAATATATTAGGCTACAAATAGCCTATCTGAACGGTCAAACGCACTCTTTTTGAAATTTGGAGAATCCTGGATATATGTTTTGCCCTCGTATTTCCGAGGTGGAATCCGCCATGCCTTCTGCTTCTCTTTGTTGCAGAGGGCATCACTTATCTTTAAAGCCAAACTAAGACTAGACCCTCCACGTCCCCGGGAGGATCCCGGGTCCCCGGTCCAGACACCGTCCCGTCCATTGACAAAAGAAAGTGGGCGATTGACCATCAGGGTTTAATCTGTGTTCGGTTTGCATCTCTGTGTGCTCAGCAACCACCGCGTCAAACAAAAGACACCCACTATGTAGGCTATCCACCTGCGAGCACCATGCAGGTTTTTATTTTTAGGCTCGAGAGCCAAGTGAAAACGGCCATTATGGTGAAATACTCCTGCCTTCCCCCCGCACCCCCCCAATGTGCTGTCTCCCCAATCCCCCCCGCCCCCCCCCCCACCTCTCCCTCCCCCCTCGCATTATTACCCGCGGCCCTCTCAGTCTGCTAGCTCCCTTTTCACATTACACACTTGGCTGAGCTGGCACAAGGTTCTGCGGCTTCGTGTCAATCCTGCACGAGCCACACAATGATTAATTAGCGATAGATGATGGACTGTTCTCATGATCGCCTCCCCGGAAAAACAACGCACACCCACAGATAGCAATGGTCGCACGGACACACACATACATAGACACGCACACACGGACAAGCACGCACACACACACGCACACGCACACGCACATGCATACACATGTGTTTGCGCTGGATATTTTGTTCATACATTTCATGTTTTATCATTTCTTTCTGCCTCATCGCTTAGGCCTACTTGATTTAATATAATTTTATTTGTGGCAGCATACCTCTACAATCCTTGAGCCAATGTGTCTTTCATTTAACCCTTGACAGATCCTGCCTTTGTGTCTCTTTGCCAACAAGCCAGGCAGAAAATAACACCTAACCACCGTCTATTAATAAGGGGACCTGAAAAGGGCCTTCCGGTCCCCGGGGACCGCGGAGGGGAGCAATGAACTCACATCAGGCTAATCACACCACCTCCGAGTCCATTAAAATTACCATTACAATCCCGAGTAGCTGCCTCCGCATTATCGGGCCGATTAGCTTTCCCCTGCCAAAAAGCCATTTCAAGTTTGTATCGAAAAAAATATGGAATAAAGAAACAACAAAAAAAATCATGTTAGAGTCCATTCAGCTGGGAGGTTTCAGCACCTTGGGCAGGGGCCCCACCGCCGTTCTTTGAGGGCCACCAGGGGTCCGGATGATAAATGATTATCGTAGATAAGACTGTTATCGTTTGCAGAGCTTATCTAACGCAGTAGATTCAATGAGCATATTCGAATTCATATGTGGCCTACATATTATACGATTGTTATTTTTACCCCCCCTCCCCCAAACAAATTGTCCCCCATCCGTCAGGCAATCAGAGCGGCCGCGCGCACAGAGACATCCAGGTGGGCCCACGGTAAACGACTAAGAGCCTTTTCATTACTCCTAATGCCCCGGTTTAATGGCTTATTATGGGCTCCCGGGAGGACTGCGGAAGAGGCTCGTATCGGCTCCTCGAGGTCTTTCTCCGGGAAGGAAAAGCTCCATTCATAAAGAATTTCAGATGTTTATTTTATTTTAGCCAACAACAAAAAAATAAACCTTATTTTAAGCTGCTGGAAAGTCACCGTGACTTGTATTCATCGCTAATGGCTTCTTAATGTGTTTTTGCTTCAACCCCCCTCGTGATTTCAATTAGCCTGCTCTATCGTTGGGTTTTTTGGTCGTATGTTTTTTTTTCCGAGTTTTTTCTCCCCCGAGTAAGTGGTCTTTCTGTAGCGCGTCTCAAACACACAGCGATGTGTGTGTTACAGGCAAACGCTCCCCAGACGCCGCTTGCTGTTAACCCGCGTTGACTCGACTCTCTCCATCACCTCTGACGTCCTCCTCCTCGGCCCGGGCCGGGTTTTCTCTCTCCTGCTGCGACACATTAACATTGTAATTGCCTTTTAGCCCCTCTCTCCTTGAGCACAATAACGCGCGCGGGTCCGGGGGGATTCGCGCGGCCTGCGGCTGGCCTGGCACAGAAAAGCAAAGGCGTCGATTTTTTTTACACACACACACACGCACACACGCACACACGCACACACGCACACACGCACACACGCACACACACATACACACCATTGTAGCAGTGGTCGCCGTCAGCGAGGACTTTTACATGGCCCGAATAACGATTTGCTTTTACATGTTCAATTCAGTGATGTAGGTGGTAGATATAACGCCGATTCCCGCCACTGGGGTAACAAATAGAAAAGGCTAGGTTCAGGTTAAATGGCTCGTTATATTACTCAGGGATGTAGAGGTTATTTTTAGTGTTTTGAAGAACATATCCGCCGCAGGACTGAGCTACTGGTGATGGCAAAACGTCAATTGTTATCCCACCTAATCTACTGGGAAATTGTATTCATAGAGTGTTCGTAGTGTGTGCGTGTGTGTGGCTGTGTGTGGCTGTGTGTGTGTGTGTGTGTGTGTGTGTGTGTGTGTGTGTGTGTGTGTGTGTGTGTGTGTGTGTGTGTGTGTGTGTGTGTGTGTGTGTGTGTGGTCTTGTCACCTAGAGCAGAGTCAATAACCCTCGCTCTCAGTCACTGGTGAAACGACTTGTAATAATTGTGTTCTCATTAAAGTTTCAAGCTCTGAGAAAAGCAGCCATGTTATCTGCTCTCCAAGGGAGACAAGCAAACATACACATGTAAGCCTCAATGGGACGAGCAGGCACTCTGCACTCTTCAAAACGGATGCCCCGTCCACTGCTCCCAAGACTATAGAGGATATGACTGCTTCTATTAACATAAGACTGTATAAAATGTTTATTTTTGAAACATTTGATTTACTTATTTTTCAACTTTCTGTATTTAATTTGATTCAGATAAAGAAGTAAATCCCACCAACAATAACGCAACAAAACGATTGGCTTATGAGTGGAGTGAAAGTGTCTGACCAGTCAATTGTATAGTTCACACCCAATCACCATTATTTTAATCTCCACATGAGCATGAAAACCCATATAACACAATTTACATCAAAACATTTTCGATTTTATTTTACAGTTTGGGTCCCGTTGCCAATAGTTAATTTTCAAACAACTGACCGATGACGTTTCCTTTTTTTTCCTCATGTTTATCAAGATTGCGTTGGCTGTAGATCAAAAGACGAGATGAAACAAACAACTATGGAAACGCGGGACATCCCCGTCTTAAATTAGCATGAGCGACGTTTTCTAGCCTAGCAGGGTCCCTGTGTTTGTTTTCTTCCCTCACAACAGAACCTCCATTTCCGCTCCTCCT
>NC_044060.1:15050408-15175408 GCF_902167405.1 Gadus morhua
TTCACTCATCTGAAGGCGTCAAATAAAATACACACACACATACGGATACCTGCATGTGGCACTGTTTATGTCGTCACTGAATCAAGTGCACGCCGCCCGGGGTGTGTGTAAGCCTGGACCCCCTTTGGTGTGTGCTACAAACCATTGTTCGCTTTAAAATCATTAGGGTAATACCACAGCAGGCATATTCCTTTATTCTTTTCATTTTATTTTATTTGCTGCACTAATAAAACTAGAATCGGGCCATTCCTTTCTCTGAATTGATGAAAATTTTATTTTTAATAAAACATCCAGAAGAGCTACATTAAATCCCCATTTATAATTGGCTGGATACATCTCTCATCCAGGGTTATCTGAAACGGATAAGGCCTCCTTTCAGCATATTTGCTGCGAGGGACACTGCTTGATAAAGAGATTATTTTCATTCAGTCTTTTTATCTTTAATTATACATTTTATTAACAGCACTTTTTATATGGAAATATTATTTTATGAGCTCTGCTATTTTTTGACATATTGTGTATATTTATTGTATCTCTTTTTAATTAAATTCGTTTCCTTTAAAACGTGCCTTTTAAATGGACATTTGAATATCTCTGATGTTCTTTTGACCCTATCAGAGCGCCCCTCCATGCAGAATTATCAACACCCAGTTGCGCGCGGCCTGCCTGTCTAACTGCTGGCCTGTCTGCCTCTCCACGAGAGATAGCGTTCTCTTCGTCACGCGCTTCATTAATTTAAATGCTAATTGATTCTGCGCGAGGCTTTCAGACCGAGGGCCAAGTCCTGTCGTCCCGCATTGATTGTGCGCGCGCTCAATGCACCTGCTGAATCCTGGAGTGACACGCGCTGACAGCGCAGCCACTCCTGCCTGTCTGTCCGCCTCAAGTGCGACCATTGATAGGGTTTGAGTGCTTCTAAAAGGCGGGAGGGGACGACGACAAGTGCAACACAAAAAAAATGCGTTGGTATAGTTTAAGATTCTGAATTGAGCACATCGAACATGAATATAAAAAGCTGGTTGGCACACGCGCGGAAACTGGAGGAGAAAATAGACCATGAGGCGGTTAAATGATCCGTTCTCCGTTGCTAGGAGACACTGGGGCTGGATGCTACAGATAAACGCTTGGATTTCACCCCTGGCTGCGAACAGAAGATGGAAGAGAGAGTTTGAGAAAGGAGGGGAGAAGAGGAGGGGGGTTATAGAGAATGGAGATTGCAGTCTCCAAAAGGGCCAACCTCTATTTTCTTAGATCATGAGTAATTCCTTGTGAAGTAGCCTACGCTATTAAGTTATCATGTATGTATGTATCTTAATAAGAACTGCAACAATTTCTGGTCTGTGATTAGCGCATCACACACGAAAGGTATTTGGGGTCGCTAATAGCCAAACATCAGACATCAGTTACCTGGGGGGGAAATAAACATCTCCCTAACAGCAGTGTAGGCTATTCTGCCATTCCATGTCACAAGTTAATCCCCATTCAAGGGAAAATAAAATAAACCAGGACATGCCCGTTTCTCCTCCGTCAGGAGCCCGGGAGCGGCGTGCCTCTGAGTGCAGGCCGTAATTAGCTGTGAATGGAACTCACGCGGCTGATTGGCGGAGAGAACTCAGGGGTCAGGCGTTCTGCGGGCGCGCGCTCAGACAAAGCGGCTGATTGCTATTCATCCATTGATTACAGTCATTTAGATCTACAGCCCGCTGAAGGAGCCTTCGCCTGTCGCGGTGTCTGGCTCACTGGTGTTCTAGTATTATAGAGAATAAAATAACATGAACACAATCTAGAAAATATAAGATTGAGTCATCGTCTGTCACTTCTGTACAAAAAAGACTGAGGTTAGATGTGGACATAATGCATCATAAATTGTTTTTTAATAGCCATTCCTTTTGGACTGGAACAATTAAATAAGGTTGCAATACATATTTGGAAATATATATTGGCAATAATTTAAACAAAATACAAAAAAAGATGTCACCAAAATAGGTACACAAATAAATACTTGCCTACAATTTCTGTTAGCTACTGGCCATTGAAATAAACTTGAGGCATTGGAAACAATGCCAGGCTGTATACCTTTCTCTAGCATCAAACACATATCCACAATATAACCTATTCCTTATACACACTATGTAGCACTGTTTCACTGATATCAACCATATTCGATATTCTGCCCTGGAGAATGAAGAATCACATCAGGCTCACATACAGAAGCCGGATCTGACTCAGCAACACACACCCTGTGGGTCACACCTATTCAATCACCCCCTCTGTACATAGTTCACATGAAGGTTTGTGTCTGCTCACACTGGACGTGTGCGCGTGTGTGTGCGCGTGCGTGGTGTGTGTGGTGTGCGCAGGTTCCATGGTGGTGTAGTATACAGTGACACGTTGCTGAAGCCCTCTGGGGGGAGGGGGGGGGCTTCAGAAGGTGACCTAGTTCACTTGATTATTGTCAGCAGAAGGCAGCAGCAGAGTCTCCATCATCAGCCGTGCTTTGTGCCGGGGCACTGAACTGTGCCTTGGACCCTGGGACGGCCCGATTGGACTTGTGTAATGAAGCTCGACACACACACACACACATACTCCGACACACATGCACACACTCACAAGCACACTCTCTCCCCCCCCCTCCCCACACACACACACACAAACACCCACACACACAAACAGAGGCGAACCAACACGCACACACACAAACACACGCTTGCACACCCACACACATACTTTCACACTCACACATACATTATCACCCTCACACACATACATGCATGAACGACCCCCCAAATACACACACACAAAAAATCACACACACACACATACATACGCACAGTGTGGTGTGCAGGAGGGCCAGTAGAATTTATAACAGCCATTTATTACCTTCTCCTTTATCTGCAGCGTTGTGCGGGTGCAGGCACCGCGACAGCGTCATTATGGGCCATTATGGGAGGGGGACGGACGGGAGATGGAAGCCAGGGAGGGTGATGGATGCGGCCAAGCCCGGCCTGTCATTACGCCATCTATCGAGTTTCACACTCGCTCGCTTACTCACAAAATGGCGGCGGGCAGGCGCCGCCGCACCCTTCCCCACCGCAACATGGCTCCCATCTGGACTAATAAGTGACAAGGCGCACGAGTCGTTTCCTGTATTCGATTGCTTTTCTCTCGAACGGCGTCCTGTGTGTGCGTGCGTGTGCGTCTGCGCGCGTGTGTGTGTTATGAGCATGGAAGAAATACAATCAGAGGCGATACAGTGAAATGAGCCACAACAGCCAGTATGTCTATTTCAACGTTCATTCAAGATGGAGTTGAGCAAGAACAAGCAATATTTACAAGTGAAATGTGATTAGTTAAGGAGTACTGCTAGTTGTTTGGATGAAATACAATACACTGGTGAGAGAGAGACAAGTTGGAAGCAAACAAAAACGAATAACATACATGTAAGGGAACATTCTCATTATGATATTCACACGACCCCCAAGCTACTGAGGGACACAACTCTGTGGTCGTCCTAAAGTTACTCATCATGAATACAATACATTCAGCAATACAGACGCAACAACCACAACATCATCATCATCATCATCATCATCACATCCTTAATATAAATAATCACTTCGACATCACAAGAGTCGCTTCGGGAACTCGACATTGTAAAAAAACAACAACAACACATAAAAATGAGACAGAAGGCTGGAGACCGGCTCCGCTCTCTGTCCCTGTCCACTCCCTTTTTTTTTTTTACAGAGTACAAAAAGGTGCCGTTGAGGATGAGACACTAAGGCCTTCGGTACGAAGGCGTTTTAAGAAAAGAAAAAAGAAAGTCTGTTGTTTTCTCCGCACATGTTCATTGGTTTTGATAATGTCAGTGAAGGAGCAGGACTCCCCCCTCCTCCCTGGCAGCAGAGGAAACCAACGAATGAGGGATCTACACCGGCTTTCCACTGATATGAACAAACACTTTTGGTGGGGGGGGTGACAGGCCGGACACACAGCGAAAAATGGTTCCACTTTGGGCCGCTGCGTCCTCCGTGATGGTATGCAGCCGCTTGCCGCTCCTCGCTCGGGGAGCTTCAGGGCCCCATCTGTTCTCTCTCGTGGTCGGGGTCTATCGCCCCCAGAGCATCGCTGCCATGCCAAATGGTCGCTTTCCTCTCCCCTTCCCCTTCCCCCTCCCCTCCCCTCCGGCTCCCGATTGGAAGTCCTGAGTCACGTGACCAAACCTGGCTGCTACTGCTGCAGTGCGACGCCGCAGTAACGCGGGGGGGAAAGTAACGGCGGAGGGAGGGCGGAGGAGGGCGATGTGGGGGGATGGTGAGGGGCGTGGTGGGCGGGACTACTATACAACCATTCGTATCCCCCCCCCCCCCCCCCCCTCCCCCGTCTGTGTCTCGGCCCGGAGAAAGTCATAAAACAGGGGGTCCCTGTCCTGCGATGGGGTGGGTGATGGATTGGGTGACGGTGTGGATGGGTGGGGTGCGTGGTGGGTGGGGGGTGCCATCACAGCCCTCTGCTTGCGTTGGGCCTCATCTTGATCACCCACTCTCCTGCAGGGTTGCTGTTGTAAAGGTCCAGAAGGTGTGTGTTGGGGTCCACACAGTGCTCACCTACACGCGCACACACACACACACACACACACGCGCACACGCACACACACACATCAAAAAAGCAAGACAGGACATCGGAAGTTGAGCAAACATTAGAGGGAATGTCAAAAAAACTAAATCATGTTTCTAGGTTCTAGCACGAGGCAGAATTGTTAACAGCAAAGATGATCTCTAGGGCAACAAACCCAACCTTTTTTGTCCTCCATAGCCCTCATCAGTAAGGCTCAGGTAGGATTCACTGACACCAAACTACCGGTTATCCGTCACTAATATAACACTGCTTCTTGTATCTTCTAGTACTGCTGAACTGATCGACAACAATCTTTGAGATATGTCAAGCTAAATCGGAATCTCACAGAACCTCTTGGATACGTACACGCCTGCTTGAGAATCCAATCCAACATGCCCCTTATCGTAATATTATGAAGAAAAACATAATCCAGCATAATCTGGAGTGAAAACATGGGATACGAAGCTATTAATTTCTTGCCTCCCCCTGCACAAAGGTAAACTTGAATCAAACTATGTGACAGCTACCGACAGGTGTCCGCTGTTCGGTACATCTGTGCAGCCAGCCCGCTGCCTAGGCACGTAGCTCTACATGTGTGCGATGAGCATTTGTCTGCTCGGATAGCTGCAGATGCCCTGCCTGGATCTCTCTCTCTCTCTCTGGCGCTTCACGCCATCAGTTCAATGCGTACGCCCTCATTAGCCCAGCGAGCAGAAAGACATGCACATTTTACCCACTCTCCACTCAGATTAGGAGAGGGACTTTGATGTTTGCGTGGTTTCTACCTACCAATGTTCCCCCCAACTTCATAGATGGCACAGTCCGGATAGACCGTGGAGCCGTTCCTATGGAGATGGGATATTAGGATTATTATTATTATCATGTTCATATTTTGGTAATCATTTTTTGGTAATTGTTTTGGTCAGGCATGCTTTGTTAGGGTCATTACATATACAATCATACAACAATAATCAATGCATGTTTGTTCACTCCTTAGAGTTTGTCACGCTAGGAAGTACCACTGACGATTTAGCAAAAGGTTATCTCCTCGAATGTACCCTTTTGGAGATGGATTGACTTGATTCATGATAGTGCAGCATTTAAGGTTTCACCATTTTGTGGCGTTTTGTAGTGAAATGTGAGCGTACAAATCTGGGTCAACATTTAGTGCACTACTTAATACCCATAATGCACTCTAATCTAGTCTAACCGCTAGATTTCCGGGGGATTATTAGTGCCTGAATTCCCCCTAAACTCATTCCCCTATACTTAAACACTGTAGCAATAGTGTACTATAGAGTGTTCACCATGCAGGAAATGAGGAATAAGGGAACGAGTGCCCCACATGTTGACCGTATATAGAGCCCTCCTTACCGCCGTAGCTTGCCCTTGCTCTTGTCGGGGCTGCGGAGGAACTGCCTGTGGAACTGGGCCAGCAGGTCCGAGGCCCTGGAGGTGACGGTGACCTGGACCTCCATGGTGCTGCTCACCAGGTCTCCAACCTGCACCTTCACCGTCCGGCACGGCTGCACCACCGCACCAACACAAGGGCTCTACGTCAAGCCCAGTCGTACGCATCGCGGAAACGCAATCAATTGGGATGCTTTACAAATTTACTCTAGCGGAAAATGGTGTCAGGATTTTGTGCGGATGCAAGTTCTTAGAAAATGATTAAATAAAATAATAATCGCTTTCTATGCTTCTTCATGCTTTATTATAGAGTGAGATCAAGATGAATGTATGGAAGACAAAGGGGAGGACATGCAGCAAAAGAGCAGGAGCAGGATCAAACCAAGGTCGCTGCGTTCATGACTGAGCCTGTATGGTACACGCTCTACCCGCTGAGCCACCGGGGTGACCCAAATAATCTGTTTCTTAAATATAGTCTTCGTCATCATAACAGAATTATTGTGGATGAATCTGGGATAAGCCATGAGACATAGTGTACAGACTGGGGTACAGACCTCGGAGGTGTTCTTCTGGTCAGAACTAGGACATAGGACATAGTGTAAAGACTGGGGGACAGACCTCTGAGGTGTTCTTCTCGGGCTTGTCTCTGGTGTCCGTGTGGATCTTCCTCAGCAGGTTCTTGATGCGGCGGTCGTAGAATTGGTAGCGGCGGTTGCTGTTCTCGTTCAGCTTGCGCACCTGGCTCATCAGGAAGTTGGGAATCTGAGGTCAGAGAAACAGCGCGTAAGGGGGCGGACGTGGGCTCCCGTTCCATTCGACACCATGTCACTGAGGGGCCGCCACTGTCGGACTGCGTCCCGCCTCCCCCCCCGGCCCCCAGGGGGGGCACCACTGACCGTCCAGAGCAGGTCCTGGTAGCGGATCAGCAGCCTCATGATGTCGGCTGCCTTCTCGGCGTGGCCCTTCTCGGCGCCGCCGTCCGTCAGCCGGCTGGGCACGGCCTTGTGCAGGAACAGGTTGGGCGCCATGATGGTGGCCACCGCCCACAGGGTCATCCGGTTCCTCCTCTCCCTCGACACCACCTTGCTGAGGAACTCCAGCAGGGCCTGGGGGGGGGGGGGGAAGAGAGAGAGAGAGAGAGAGAGAGAGAGAGAGAGAGAGAGAGAGAGAGAGAGAGAGAGAGACAGAGAGACAGAGAGAGAGAGAGAGAGAGAGACAGAGAGACAGAGAGACAGACAGACAGACAGACAGAGAGAGAGAGAGACAGAGAGACAGACAGACAGAGAGACAGACAGACAGACAGACAGACAGACAGACAGACAGACAGACAGACAGACAGACAGACAGACAGACAGACAGAGAGAGAGAGAGACAAAGGAGAGAGGGGAGATGGTGAAGTCACGGAAGCAGAGCACGGATATGCAGAACGACAGCACCACATGGAAGTAGTCATGCAAGCATGCCGGTGCGTGTGTGCGTGCAGGCGTGCGTACAGGGCCCGCGGGCCTTCAAACGCACAGATTGGCCAGACACACACACCGTGTTTGTGTTTATGTGTATGCGATTGTGAGTGTGAGTGTGACTGTGAGTGTGAGTGTGAGGGTAAGGGTGAGGGGGTGTGTGTGTGTGTGTGTGTGTGTGTGTGTATGTGTGTGTGTATATATACCTTGAGTGTGTTCCTGTTGGGCTCTGGCAGCAGCAGGATCAGCAGGTTCAACATGTGGAGCTTCTGTTTCAGCTCTGTAATGTCTGCAGGGAAAGAAGAGGAGAACATATATATTAATAAGAGATTGTGAGTGTACACACACCCCCACACACACAGACACACACACCGTCATACACAGTACTCATTTCCTCTCGGTTTGCCCCCAGAATAATAGGATGTGTAAAAGATTAATGGCATTGTGACAGCCGGCCATTAGGATTTTGTTAGCGTATGTCTTGGTGCTCATACACATCATTCATCACCAGCAACCAAAACACACTCATTTCCCACCCCGCATGCACCACAGCCCTACATCTAACCCTGTAGTACACTGCCTTTGTTCCAGAGACTCACTTTTAAGTTCAAGTCGTTGAACCTTTTGGGTTCGACACAACGCTGCAGAAGAATCGGGTTATCAGCCCAATACATCTTAATGGAGGATCATCTTAGTGAGAGCCACGGAGATAAGCTAAGGACAGGTGGGGCATCGCAGTGAACGTTAACGACACAGACTCCCTCCATTCGAGAGAGTAGGGAGTGGCTGAGCAGAGCCTAGGAGGAGGAGGAGGAGGAGGAGGAGGAGGAGGAGGAGGAGGAGGGGGAGGAGGAGGAGGAGGAGGAGGAGGAGGAGGAGGGGGAGGAGGAGGAGGAGGAGGAGGGGGAGGAGGAGGTGATTGTTGTGTGGTTGATTAGCCACAGATGAAGTGCCCAGGCTGGGATGAGTAGGGTCTTAATGAAGGACACTCCTTTGACGAGATGGTCTTCTCAAAAGACACAGAACATTTCCATTGTGTATGGCGACTCTCTAATGTCTAATCAGCGGGTTTTATTAAAAATACTTGGATGCATTACAATTTTTTAATGTTTACCAGTCGAACTCAAATAATAAATAAAGACCAACAAAAACAATGCCCCTAGTTATTGATAACACTATACCAAAGGAAAATAGATAAAACCACAGATAACACCATTTCTATATATTGATTATTCCACTGTTTTGTGTACACGGGACGACAAATTTCAATCTCCATTAAAGAACAATATCCATCTCTCTCTATTTCACATAGCGGCCATATTGGGTCCTTGGTGGGCAAACCTCCTCTCCCCCTCACACTGGGATCACACTGTGATCAACAGCCAATAGGCAGCCAGCCGGGGCCTGGGGGGGGCGGGGCCTGGGGGGCGCCGGGGCCTGGGGGACGGGGCCGGGGCCCTGCGACTCACCTCTGACGGCGCTGAAGGTGTTGAGGTGCTCAGCGGTGAGCAGCGGCGACGGAAGCTCCCGGATGAACTTCTTGAGCAGGGCAGCGGCGTCGTTGGGGCTGACCTCGTCCCAGTCCACCCCCCCGGAGTAGAAGGTGGTCTCCAGGGTCTGCTGCAGCAGCTTGGGGAGGAGAGGGAGAGGAGACACACGTCAGCATGTTGCTCATGGTGCTCACACCCCCAGGCTGAGGCTCTAAGGTGAGGTTAGCCGTTACAAGACGTTATGAAAGTATGCCTCTTCTGACGTCGCAGTTGCGTGTGTCCACCTCGATGTGTACAGTTTAGATGAGTAACGTTGGCTACAGTCCACTGGGTAGGCTGGTAGACTGATCTATAGGTGGACACGCCCACTTGTGATGTCAGAAGAGGCAGAATTTCTCCCCAGCTTGTGACGGCTTATCACACTCACGCCTGGTGGTATCATATGTCACCTACAAAGAACCCGTGAAGGTAGTCGATTGAAGGGACCTGTGATCAGGTTTAAGATGTATACACACCCTCCTGTATACTGCTGATGTTTGCTGATTATGTTTGAGAGACCAAACACGTTCAGACAATTTTGGTAAATAACCAACTAGCAAGTACATTCATTTTACTTAGTAGTTCATTGTTTGACAGTCCCTGCTAGATTCAAAGGCACAACTACTACTACTACTACTACTAATACTACAACTGCTATTGCTACGTCATGTTTCATAGAGAGGGACAGTTGGGTCACCTTGATTCTGGACTGAGAGCCGGGTACCCGCAGAATGCCCTCAGACTCGACCCCTTTCTTCTCCAGGAACGACAGCAACTGCAGAAACAAATAGAAACAAATTCAATGACATAAGGCATGAGGAACAAGCAAAGGAGCTGGAAAGAGTCATTTGATTTGCCGGGTGATATGTAGCGCTTGGCTGCCCCCGCTGGTGGTACCTGGTAACTGATACCACAGCCAGGGTGTGGCCCAGATGCAGACATTACAATGAATTCTGGTAAGCCGTCCAACAAAACAATGAATATGTTGTGGGAAAGAACATAGATGTTGGAGGCATTAATTAGATAAATAATGTATACTGAAGCTAACCACATTAAGATCAAATCAAATCAAAAAATAAATGCGATAATTAGGAGAAAGACCGTTTGGTTCTATTTAATTCCTGCTTTCATATGACTCATTCTCCGACCACTTATGATATGCTCGGGCTGCAATGCAACATGAGCTCTCCAAATTATCACAGCAAAACGGTGACTTGAGCGAGCGGGTGATTGGTGCTCACCGCCTGCAGGAGGAGAGGTGTGGTGGTGCTGGGCTTGACTCTCTGGTCGTTCTCCAGTAGCGTTGCCAGGGGCACTCCGAACAGAGCGCTCTCTGAGGAGGGAAAAACGGTGGGCTGTTATAACTGTCAACCTTACTTTCACCTTCAACACTCCCTCTGCCTGATCGTATATTCGTCTGTACTAACAGGGCTCAACACTGCCCTCTGGTGGCCACACTAATGTGTGCACAAGTGTATCTTTGTGGTTGGGTGTGTAGCTGGTGTTATACATTCTGTTTTATGTAGGTTTTAAATTGCTGTTCAAAGTGTTGTGCTTATGTTTGTGTGTGTGTGTGTGTGTGTGTGTGTGTGTGTGTGTGTGTGTGTGTGTGTGTGTGTGTGTGTGTGTGTGTGTGTGTTTGAGTGTGCTTAGGTCGGTGTGGGTTTAACTATGTGTGTGTGTATTAGTCTGTTTTGTCTGTGTCTTTTCTGTGTATGTGAGTGTACGTCTGTCTTTTATGTGTGTGTGTGTGTGCGTCTTTTTTTTTATGTGTGTGTGTGCTCCTGTGTGTGTAAGTCAATGTAAGGGTAACTGTGTGTTTTTTTGTGTGAGTGTTTGTCTTGTCTGTGTCTTTTGTGTACGTGGGTGTATGTCTGTCTTTTTTGTGTCTTTTGTGTATGTGTGTGTCTGTGTGTATGTGTGTGTGTTTGTCTGTGTGCTCCTGTGTGCGTAGGTTACTGTGAGGGTAACTGTGTGTGTGTGTGTTGTGTGTGGGTGAGTCTGTCTTTTCTGTGTCTTTTGTGTAGGTAGGTGTATGTCTTTCTTTTTGTGTTTGTTTGCTTATGTGTGTTTTGTGTACATGTGTGTGTGTGCTTGTGTGTGTTTCTGTGTTTCTGTGTGTGCTCCTGTGTGCGTGGTCAATGTGAGGGTAACTATGTGTGTGTGTCTGTCTTGTCTGTTTCTTTGTGTACATGGGTGTACGTGTCTTTTTTGTGTCTTTTGTGTGTGTGTGTGTGTGTGTGTGTGTGTGTGTGTGTGTGTGTGTGTGTGTGTGTGTGTGTGTGTGTGTGTTTGTTTGTGTTTGTGCTCCTGGGTCGATATGAGGGTAACTATATGCGAGTGTGTGTGTGTGTCTGTCTTGTCTCCATCTTTTGTGTATGTGTCTGTATGTCTGTCTTTTTTGTGTCTTTTGAGCATGTCTATTGTTTTGTGTGTGTGTGTGTGTGCGTGCATTCGTGCGTGTATGAGTGCACGTGCGTGGATGTGTGCACGTGTGACTTTTGTGTATATTTGTGAATGTGTGTGCGTGTGTGCATGCCTGTGAGCGGGTGTTCACTCCGGTCCGCGGCCTACCTGCCATCTTCCTTTTGGACATCTTCTGCCTCTTGACCTCCAGCTCCAGCAGGTCGCTGAGCGCCGTCATGTCGATGAGCGCCAGCTGACGCACCTTCTTCAGGTCCCCCGGGGACAGGTCCTGCACCCGGGTCACGCCCAGGCGGCACTGGGGGCAGACCACCCTCTGAGAGGCCGAGAGGGAGAGAGAGAGAGGGACGGACAGAGGGAGCTTCAGATGACCGTCCTTTACAGCTGGAATGGAATGTGGAGTTTGCAGCAATGGGACACACAACGCTTTGAGACTGAAGCCCAGAGCACGCGGCCGTGTCGGGACGGACGCACAATCATTTTTCTAAAAGTTTGTTCCAGAATTGAGTCCTGTGCGAAAGTGGTCAGAGAAATACAGACCTGGTGCATATAATACACTGAAACAGAGCTTAAAGAGAGAAACAGGGTGCGCAGAGAGAGAGGGTAGGAGAAGAGAGAAACACATGTACCCCTCTCTCTCTCTCTCTCTCTGTCTCTCTCTCTCTCTCTCTCTCTCTCTCTCTCTCTCTCTCTCTCTCTCTCTCTCTCTCTCTCACACACTTTCTACCCCTCTTCTCCTCTTCCCCTCTTCCCCTCTTGCCCCATACCTCTATCTCTAAGGGAGAAACAACTTCATGGACTTGGACATGGAGGGAAGAGAAATGGAGAAAGAGAGAGAGAGAGACATATAGTGAGAAATCAAGATGGACAAGGTAATGGAATAAGTCAGGGAGGGGGGACAAAATGATGGACATTTGGATGTTCCATGTTCCATATTTGGATAAAGAGAAGAAGAAAATGTAGGATATATCTTTAAGGAAGAGAACAGAGCTAGGGAGATGAATCCACACCACATTTGGAAAGTGTTTTTACACCCCTGATTTACGGCATGTACATTTTCTCCTGTCGAGACGCTATCTCACTATGAAATGTGTTCAAACCTAAATGACACACACACACACACACACACACACACACACACACACACACACACACACACACACACACACACACACACACACACACACACACACACACACACACACACACACACACATGCCATTGTGCTGAGCTAAGAGCCCTCATTCATCTCCTCTGTTTATCCCTGTTATCTAACAAACAACAGCCAGCTCATTAGAACTGGATTAAATCATAAAGTATGTGTGCTCATTACAGACGGGCCATCAAACTATGAACACACACAAGGCTGTAATACGCCCAAAAACAATTCTGTAATCCAAACACATTGTACGAATATTCTGAATAAAGGTCCCATTCTTATACTTGAAAGCTCATTCTCAGAATAGTAACCAAGACATAATTTGAGTCAAATCCAAACCTTGTTATTATATTTTGATTGTTTTCAGAATCCACAGCATCTACTTCCCTAAACACTTGAATGTTAAAAGTAGCCCACTATGTCACATTATTTTGTTGCAACATTTCATACGTTTTCCTGTTCCCCATGGATTCTCTGCATAATAACAGTGACACTCAATAGCAATTCCATTGTCCTTAAATGGTAAATAGATGCTCTCCAAACCTGGAAGACCATATGTGAGTGTATGTGTAGGGAGGAGAGAGAGAGAGAGAGAGAGAGAGAGAGAGAGAGAGAGAGAGAGAGAGAGAGAGAGAGAGAGAGAGAGAGAGAGAGAGAGAGAGAGAGAGAGAGAGAGAGAGATACATGTGTGGGAGAGTGTGGGAGAGTGTGTGAGTGGCCTTACAGGCAGGGTTCCTTCTTCTTTCCTGCTGTTGCTCTGGGGGAGCTTGGCCTGCTTCAGGAAAATGGCTGCCTGATCACAGTAGGCCACATCCGTGATGAAGATCTCCTCCTTCAGACCACTCTGCTGCTGCTCTGTACGAACCACTGTGTGCGCGCACACACAACCACACACACACGCACACACACACACACACACACACACACACACACACACACACACACACACACACACACACACACACACACACACACACACACACACAGACACACACACACACACACACACACACACTATATATTAGTTCCAATTCATGTCCTGGATTGCATTGAATTGTTTCACTGTTGTAGCAGCTTTCAGTGTGTGTATGTGCGTGTGAATGTGGGTATCTGACAGGGAAGCTACGGCATCTATCAGATGTGGCATAGGCAGGAGCCAAACTGGTTTCCAAATCATTTTTTTCAACTGTTTTAGGTTCTCTAGAATTTCAGCAATGTTTCCGTCAATTAACTTAATCAGATTTGTCAGCCGATGGAAAATTCTCCCTCTAGCCATTACATAATGCAAATACTTTATAACCGAGTGTACATTTGGACAAACTTTCCCAAGTTATTTATTTATAAAAAGATGGATTATGGCAATTGTTGAGCTGTGACACCTTGAGTGTTTCTGGTTTTGTGTTTAATACTTCCCACTAACCATGACCAAAAGCTCCTAACAATAACCTTGTTCACAAAGGACAGGTATCGTAAACCTAGAACTATAAACAGTAACCATGTTCAGTGGCATCTTTATCTCATCATAATCGATATCAATGTGAACTAGTGATGGATCCATCATTATCGGTAGGCCTGAGCTGGACAGGCAAAGATGATTACCATCTAGCCAATCACAATCACACCACATCTGATCTGCTGTTCATCTGACTGGCTGAGACTTCTTAGAGGCGATCCTTGTTTGGCTGTTTTACTGTGAGCTCTCACCTGATAGCGGTGATTTGGCCACGGACGCCATGTTGTCTTGAGCTCGGCCTTCACCGTGCTGGGACCCAAACGTCTAGCGAAGGAGCACAAATAAAAATGTACACATATAAAACCCGATAATCTAAACACACACAGGAACCCCATAAAATATGGAGCAACAACAACAAACACAAATCAAAAAACAACTGTGAACCAGGTATTGTTTGAAATGATACTTAGAAACAACCTTTTATTTTACCACTGGGAATACAGGTCAGAGTTTATCGATATCAAACAACATATTTTTTTTTTAGTTCCCATTGACAGAGTGCCGATAACAATCAGAGGACGTCGGCTCCCCCTCAGTGGGCTGCTCAGATGGACCGGACAAAGCATGGCATTTACACCAGAAAGCCCTCTTTGTCCCCGTGAGTCAACGGCCACAGATGGAACATGACAGGTGAGGCCACACACACACACACACACACACACACACACACACACACACACACACACACACACACACACACACACACACACACACACACACACACACACAAACAGACACACAAACACACACAGAGAAACACACACACACACACACACACACGAACACACACACACACCGGTCGACGGCGACAGCATTTCCGGGACCTGCCGACAACTAGCACCATGGGAATGGACTGCTAAACGTGGTGTCGTTCTACTGAAACGACATCGCTGACCACCAGGGGAATAGACCACTCCACTGTGTCCTTGAACTACTATCCCCCAATTACCAAAGGCCTGCCCCCTGGGAGGCTGAAGGGTGTTAGTAGATACGTGTTACACTGTGTCTAGATGTAGATTATGGGCGTACATCTGATATCTAGCACTATGACGGTAAGCTGTTTGTAGTAGCGATGCCGTTGATGGTATCATTGGTATCCCGTAACCGTCAGATAACATGGATTAAATGGACTATCTTGCAGCTAAAGCAGGTTCTTGCACAGAATCAAAACACATTTCTAATCATTTTAATGATTCATGAAAGTATTAGAAGCATGTGGAGATGTTCCTGTTCCAACAAGGAAACAAATTATGAAAACAAACTGCTTTAAAGAATCTATCTTATAAGCAACAACCTGAAAAAAGCCCCAAGGTAAAGCTTAATAAACCTTTTCATAAAGCAATGCATAAAGTTCTCCATGAAGCTCTTCATAAAGCTCTTCATAGTGCTCCTGATGAAGCTCATATGAAAGGTGTGGTACCTGAGTGATGGGGGAGTTGAAGATGTCCCGGACGTCCCGGGGCGGGGGCTTGTTCCTCTTGCGGAGGGACAGCGTGTAGGAGTCCAGCCGGCGCTGGACGGCCTCGGCCTGCGTGCGCGTCAGCGTCGACAGCAGCACGGCGTTCTCCACATCCTCCGCAGCACCCTCGCTCACCAGCAGGTTGGACAGACCAGCATCAGCCAGCCACTGCTCCTCCTGCTCCCCCTCTGAACACACACACACACACACACACACACACACACACACACACACACACACACACACACACACACACACACACACACACACACACACACACACACACATAGAAACACATACAAAGTGACACACAAAGACACACATACACATACATACAGAGACACACACACACACACACACACACACACACACACACACACACACACACACACACACACACAATCACACACACACACACACACACACACACACACACACACACACACACACACACACACACACACACACACGCCACACAGAGGCATTTATGAGTATGCACAGAGGCACAAGTATTCTAAACGAATGCACAGACACATACGTAGGTTCAACGCTTCATTGGCAGCAACAGAGACGACTGTGGGCGCACATTACATTAAGCATGGCATGCATACACACACACACACACACCCACATGAACACACAACAAAAATACACCATATACTCATAAATGATATGGTATAATGTACACAAGGCAAGATACCACTGGTGAATAATTAGCCTAATACCATCACGCATATGAGTGAATGCACACTATTGCCCTGTCGCACAGCCTTCATAACACTGGCCGATAAACAGACTAAATTATTCAGCCTCACTGGCATGGCAGCAGAGGCTAATCTTGTCCATCCGCACGCATGGCTTCCCCTTCACCGTTCCCATTCAGACCCCTCCAACAGGACAAGGCTGGGTCCACACGCCACAAGCTAACCGCTAAGCGTAGGAAAGGAGCCATACGACCAGGTGGCGCTCTGCTCGCTCTCACCTTCCGACTGTCTGGAGTCCCGCCTGGCACGCTCTTCCAGCTCCGCCTCGTAGCCACTCCCCTGGCGAATGGTCTCCACCTCGCTCCAAAAGGAGTCCAGACACAGCTTGTCCGGCAGCTCCTGCTGCTCCTGATGCTGCTGCTGCTGCTGCTGCTGCTCGGTTGCCGACGGCGATGAGCTCTCCTCCCGTGGGTGCAGTGTGTGCTCAGAGGCGGTCGGGTCCTGTGTGCTGCTGGCCCAGGGCTCCCGGTTCATCTCGGAGGGGCAGGGATCTCTGTCGGGAACAATACACACACACACACACACACACACACACACACACGCACACACACACACACACACACACACACACACACACACACACACACACACACACACACACACACATAAACACACGTGCAACGTGAGTAATCACACACACAGGTACTAACACACACACTCAAAATGAAATCAAACCCATGCACAGGAAATTAAGCAAATGAAATCTAACATACACATACACACTTGAGCACTGAAGAAAAGGCTGAAGATGAGGCCGGCGCAGACTGATAGAATGCAAAAAAAAAGAGGCAAGTCCAGGTTGAAGGAGAGACAAAAGGAGTGGGACGGAGGGAGGGATGATGCGAGGAGAGGGAAACGGAGAAGGCGACTGTGCACACAAAGAGGGGGGCGTCTTTTGTTCGTGCAAAATGCGTCCGGGAGGCAATAGTACCATCTCTAACCACTAGATGGCACTGCCTTACTGTGAACATGCCGTATTACCAAGGGCGTCACACACGCCCTCAGTCCGCAGACAAGAAGAATTTATAGCGCAACGACCGTGACTGATGTCATGCACAATGTAAACCGACTTAAACCGGTCGTTAAACTAAGCCGTTTTCATGTTATTATAACCAACGTCACTGAAGCCGTAACTCTGGTAGCGCCTTTCATCCGTGGCTCGGGTGGTCCATGTCCAGGGACAACAAAGAGACACATAGAGCCCAGCGGAGGACAGCGCGCTCAGACTCGACGGAGCCGCGGCTCGCGCCTCTACCAAGCTCCGGCCATAAGACGTGACCATGTGTGATGCTCTGCTAAGTGGACGTGTCACATTTTACGAGTCTGCATAATACATCTGCCTCGATGCGTTTGTGTGGTCTCTGCATTTTGCATTTCTAAGGCTCGCTTCTTGGGACACACCCCTTCTCACAACACCCCCCCGAATTCATAGTCGGCTCGTCTATGTTTGCGGAAGTATGCAATGAGGTAATTGAAAGGGGTTCGTCCAAGATGTTTTTGATCGCTAAATAAATCGTCTCATTGTATTTAGACATTGCAAGCCTCATTATAGATTGATGTGGGCCAACAATGTGTGGAATACATTGTCATATATAGAACATAACCCAGCAATAGGTACAGCATCATGCACCTTTTTTCTTGTACAACATCTGGCCTCCCCCAGCTGTAACAAGCCAAAACACCCTCCTGTGAGACTACCTGGGCTTAGAAGACTCCATTGGCTCGACAAGACCACCATAAGCCCAGGCCCAGTCCTGCTGTTCTTGTGAACAGCACAACAGGCTGATGCAGCAGGACCCGGAGTGTTCACAGTAGGCTACTGCTGGTTTTAAAGTTAGTAGAAATTAGCCAATAATGATTTGAAAACTAGAAGTATATAAACGATTTCCATTAGATTACTATTACTTCTCATATTAATACTAATAACACTCATGTTTAGTTTTTTTTTTTACACATAAAACCAATTCATCTCACTATTCACTACTCATTGCATGGAATAAACAAAATAAAATATTAATTCAACCCATCAAACACGTTTGACCTTAAGGTAAAGGATGAGGAAGTTCTCCAAGTCACGTAGCTCTTGCATTTGTCTGGTTGGACATAGAGGAGAAGAAATTAGAGCTGAAAAGTTGAACAAACGGAAGGAGCAAATAAAACTAATCAGTCTCAAACCCCTGCAGGCATTATGTGTGTAAGGGAAGTGTTTGTAAAAGTGCTTCCCTGCCCCAGGTGTTGAAGTAGGTTTCTGTGTAACATATATATGAATATAGATAAATTATTTATTAATTTCTTATGACATATTGTGCTTGTAATTATACACATAAACATCTTGTAGGGGGAACAGTCGGAGGTCCTGGTTGCAAAAAAAGACCTTTATTTTTTCCATTCCTCAAAGTAATGAGAAGCTTTGAGAAGCTCTGCACTTGATAAGCTACCCTTAGTTATTATATAGATGTGTGAAAGTGAACTGTAGCCTAGCAATAGATGCAATAGATGCAATGAAACTGCAAAAACAGAACAAGAGTCCCACTCAGCCTGGCTCTATACACCCTGTCACACAACATGTAGACAGCCGACCACAAGACCTCCGCAGAGCACAGAGCTGTGTGATCAATCGATTATTGATCACGGGGGGGGAATCTATACACTTGGTTGCGTCACCCAATGAAGCAGCAATGCAAAACAGATTCGGAGAATGACATTCCAAACACTCCTACTACCTATTACTAATAATTGCTTCTCAGATAATGGGGTCCTCTCTGCACCAAACGGAAGGCTAGTTTCAATCAAAATCAAAAAACATTGCTATAAGCCTGTCTACCTGCTGCGGTGCTTCAAGCTCTTGGGCGCGCGCGGACGACGGCCCCCACGCATCCGAAACCGATGGAGTCTGTTGAGAGCCAAGTGTGTGGCGGGAGCCACCGGCGCAGCTTCCCCACTAGCCATGGCAACTCAGGCTGGAGGGTCTATAGTCCAGCTGTAGCGCTGCTGACGTATCCAAAGAGGTCCTCCTATCCCTCCGCAGCTCCTCAGTACGTATGTGCACACGTTGGTGTGTGTGTGTGTGTAGGTGGGGGTCATAAGACCAACTGACACCCGATGAGGTTTTTCGTCGCTTCCTTCTGAACGGGTTCTTGAGTGCAGAGTGTCAGCAGAGCAAAGCTCTGATAGGAATGTGAGGCAAGAGGGAACAGAAATGGGTCCGGCCTCCGGGGAGGGGAGGAGGGAGGAGGAGGGGGGTGTGACCGCGAGCCATTAACACGTCATTCATACCTGTCCCCTCCCGTTTTATCTGCCAGAAGATGACACACCCGGCCCTGAAAGTTATGGGCCCCCTAAAGCCTGTATCCCTTACATCTAGACGTAGCCCTCAATGGCCTCACACACCCTCTCCCAATCTTTGGGGGATTGGGTACACTGAAATATGGGAATGAATGACATGTTTGCCATGCGCAACTGGTTGAAACCCAGCACTGTTAACCCTCTTCAGGCCTGATAGACATTAGGCACGGCTTGCATGACGCAGGCATTTTATACATGGGGGCCTCACAGCTGTTATGAATCTACTACAAGCAAGGTATGTTAGTATTTTTTTGAGAAGAATGCAGATACTGTTACACAAAATGACATCATCAGATGTTTCAAAGGATGACCTTTTGTCGCCTAATCCACACTTTTAAGAGCAAACGCCAAACCAAACATTGTTCAACTGCTACTTTCTGTTGCAGTTCAAGCAACAGCGTCGACACTGATTCACACCATATATGGGAATAGGAGTGGAGCAAAGTATGTCTACATAGACATACTTGTGGTTTAAGGCCTAGTGATACCTCGTACCTGAACCCGGCAGGAATTATTACTACAATCCCTTGGTAGTCACGTGTTGTTCCTTTTTTTTGCTGTATGACATGTGAGCAGTTAACAGAGAGAAAACGACAAAGTCCCATTGAGAAAAGAAAGGGAAAGAGCGAGACTAAAAGAGAGAGACAGGGAGAGAGAGAGAAAGAGAGAGAGAGAGAGAGAGAGAGAGAGAGAGAGAGAGAGAGAGAGAGAGAGAGAGAGAGAGAGAGAACTGGTCATGGAGAGGCTCTGGTTCCTCAAGTGAAACAGGCTTGTCAACAATACCACTGTTACTATGACCTAATCACAACTCCATTAAGCACCATCTGAATGTTGCTCTGCGATCCTAACTGGAATCCCACCATGCAATGTTTTTTTCCAAACAACCAGATGCTGACCTGTATTGCAGTCTGTCTGTCTGTTTGTTTCTCTTACATTTGTAAAAAAAAGGCTTAGTAGAGGAGCTTTGATGCCAGGGCTCTGTGCTGATTTAGAGTAGTCAAATACAGAACACCCGATGGGATAGACTTAAAAAAAAAGTTA
Source organism: Gadus morhua (assembly GCF_902167405.1). Classification (NCBI taxonomy): domain Eukaryota; kingdom Metazoa; phylum Chordata; class Actinopteri; order Gadiformes; family Gadidae; genus Gadus; species Gadus morhua. Next base: position 15,071,130 of record NC_044060.1, read on the forward strand.
TGTAAAAGTAAACTATTTAACAAAAAATAACTGTGCTTCAAGCCAGAACAAATAATCACCTGGATGACCTAAATACATGCAATGTATTGGGTTACCTCTGCAGTCGGAGGAAGAATGAGGATGTGGATAGTTCAGGTTGGCCTTTGTCCTCATTTTCTTAAACTATAGGTGACAATAATTAAACCTGCCTTGCCTTGCCAAGATCATTAAATTGCCAGAAGGCTCGTGTTAACGCACCATTGTTGATACAAACGATGGAGGCTGCAAATGTCACAGTGGCGTGATTGGTTCTCTGTGAATAGGACGTACACAGTAACGCAAAAAATATCAACAGGAAATGAAAAGGCCGGCAGAAAAGAATGAAGGAGAATGCCATGTCTTTAATTAATCACTACCTCAAGGGGAATAACAACACAAGTCAGCGTGGTCACGAACAGGCCTAATCTACCGGGCCAGCGCTGGTAAAGCCACGCTGGAACGCAACAATCTTTAATCCCTTTGTCAGAATTCCACTTTAAGCCTCTTAACTTGAGTATTTCCGAATAAAGTGTTGAATTACCATGCAGGTACAATGCTTATTCAAATGTCCTTGCATGAATACCTTAAAAGAGGCCAAATGTTTGTCCTGGAATTGGATATCATAAAATTCATGACTAATAGCCTATAATAAATCAACCTTTACAGTTGAAATATAAATGTTTATAACCATTTCATCTCTCTCACAAATAATCTTTCAACTGAACACCAAAGCACACTGATCCCAGACTTCGGACCTAAAGCACCCGACCACCAGCACCACCACCAGCACCACTACAAGCACCACCAGCACCACCACCAGCACCACTACAAGCACCACCACCACCACCACCACCCCCAGCCCTACGACCAGTCCCAGCAGCAGCAGCAGCAGCAGCCCACTGTCTAGAGCTCCATCAGATCAGGGATTAATCCTACCTGCTCTTGGCCCGGCTGTTGGCTCTGCCCAAGAGAAGCTGCCGGGCCACCAGTCCGCTTCTCCGCCAAGGCATCCTGCCGCCGTTGAGCCCCCCCTCCCTCCCTCCCACCAACCTCCACCGCCTCTAACCACCACGAACACCACGACCACCGCCGCCTCTCAATAAAGAGAAGGGTCGACGCCGTATAGCGAGTAGGAAGCGGCGGGCGCTTGCTCCGTCCGTCCGTCCGTCAGGCAGTTCCCTTGCAGTCTCCTTGGCCCGCACAAACACATTGAACAAGGACACCGCTGCGTCACTGCAGCGTAGCGTTGCATCCTGGGGCAGGAAGGGAGCCTGAGGGCCAGGGGTATGTGTGGGTGTGTGTGGGTGTGTGTGTACATGCGAGCGGGGAGTGTGAGTGTTTGTGTGTGTATATGATTGTGTGTAGGAGTTGGGGGGAGGGGGGGGGGGGGTCAGAAGGCAACTGGCTAGATGGCTGACAGAGAGTTGGGGCGTAGGGCATGGAGGCATGAGCCTGCGACAGCTGCAGGGTGGGGGCCATAGCAGCTGCATTCGCCAGCCAGGCGAATGCCTTAACTGATTTACAAAATACAAAATACTAAATATAATTGCGCATGTTGTATTTATTTTCTCTATTCCATAACAAAACTTGACATTGCGTAACACCAAATAACAGCAGCGTAAATAACATCAAATTATGACTACATGACAGCTCGGACGACAAAGGATATCAGTTGACAAAATCGTAATGAGTAACTTAAGGGGATCGTCTATCTCACTGGGATTTCTTTACCAGCAGATGATGGGACAGTAGAACACTATAGACTACGTCTGCATCTGACACCAAGATATAACTTCAATCCCACCCACTTACCACAAGCACCACCCTTTTTATCTTCTTAGAATAACAGGACCCACAAGACTTCCTAAGTTCTATCATATCATGTGACACTGTGTGGTGTTGTTCTCAACTGCAGATCCTAAAAGGAGCTCAGTACTATGAGACCTTCTCAAGAGTAAAACTTATATTGTAGAATTCTAAACCTTTGTTGAACTAAATATCGAAGCTGGATCCCAACTGGAATACTACAACACTGTGCTTTACCAAGCAGTGATGTCTATCAGATTGGTCAATCGTGTATAAAGCTTATAATACCTAAAGACAAACAAGATCCCAGTTTCAGTATCATGAAGCACTGCCACGACACAGCAGGTTTAACTTCCTCACATGAACAGTTCTCTTAATCTTTAATTCATGATGTCCAGCCAAAGTAAATGAAAAGGAAATCCATCGCAGAACCCATGCAAATAGAGCTTCATCCTCTAGATACAATAACGGTATGTCCACTTTCCTTCATTTCAAACATGTTGCCTAAATTAAAAAGGGAATGTTTGGTATGCACTACAGTATGGATACAACCATCACTAAAGGCTGCATCTTCAGCTTTAGCTCCAACAATGGGAAGGACCCAGGGCCTAGTGGACCATGTGCCTACACTGCTTGTCATGTGGAAGAATGATTATTTCCTCAATACGCAAGCATACACGTCACATGCAGAAGAAGCTTGTTATTAACGGTTGGACCTTTGAGCACAATACATTCCTGAGGCTAAGTGTGCCGTGTGCCGTGGCCAAGGGGCTGTTCAGTGCTGGAATACGGATGGCGTGGTCTGGACACACTAGCCAAACGTTCTAGACTTTAGTATGCAAATGAACTCGGGCAAGGGGCCGCGGCCCTAGTGTGAGTGGCCCCTTAAATGCAGAGAAATCCAAGTAGTGAAACGTATCTAAGGCAAAACTTAAATCAATCCTGTGTATGAGTAATATCGATCCTCCTCCTGGCCAGAAAGGGAGCTCAAGTTCATAATCACAATGGAAACCCTGCATAGACATCCTGACAATAAGCTGTCAAGATGTCCTTCTGCACCACTTTCGGCATCGCTGGCACGTCAAGTCTTTTCACCTTAAGATGCTTGTACATCAGAATGCATTATTGGATTTCTTGTTGGCAGAACTGCCATTTGCTGACGCTTTGAGAGAGTTGTTGTAGTGTAAAGTCCTAAATAAACATATATACCATAACCTAGGCTAATCAAAACGTAATTTTGCCATGTCTCGTATGAGAAATGCTGTGGCAGTTAAATAACTCTTAATTATTTATTATTTATAGATTATTTATTTACCCATTTGCCTCAGTTGATTTTTTTACACCTAAAGATCCTTTCTGCTTTCAACCCTTGTTGTCTTTGCACTCTGCATGTTCGCATTAGTTCCTCTTAAAGCAGAAGGTAGATAAACACACTTACACTACTAACAACCATTCATATCACAAGGATAATTACCCTAATGCGTTAACAGAATATGGATGTGGCTAAGTAGTATTCAATGAATGGAGTTATCAGGGCACTAGAGCTTAAATATTCTCCAGCCTGATATTTACAGATTTAATTACAATAATAAGCAGTCATATTGATGTATTCCTAATCACCGCAATGCATGAGTGGCAAACCATTACAGGGGCATCAAACTGTCTTCATAAGGGAGGCGAGGGCATTAGACTGATACTGATGATGTGATGGAAAGGAGAATGCGAGCATGGTGTCCAGTACCCCAGCCACCTCTTGGTTCATCCATAGCCAGATCAATACAGACAAGGCAAACAGCAGGACTAAAACTCTCAGGACCATGCCTTTAGTCCACACCACTCCTCAGGCTCATCAGTCATTCTTCAGTATTTCCTCTGCTCTTCTCGTCTTAACCAAGCTAGTTATTCACTATCACTCTGTTGTTGGGCCAAAGTTGACTTATAGGCATCCCTGATCCAGATGGGCCTCAACGCTATCTGCTCATTTCTGATAGGTATTGAAATTGTCCTGAGATCTGTGTCTATGTCTTTTATCCTTCAGTAAATCATAGCATGTCTCCCAGTGCCTCTCTCTGGTTCACAACTTACTAGAGTCTCTCTCTCTCTCTCTCTCTCTCTCTCTCTCTCTCTCTCTCTCTCTCTCTCTCTCTCTCTCTCTCCCTCTCTCTCTCGATCCCCCATTTAGTCTAGGGAAAGGCGGAGAACGTGATGGCATTTGATCCTACAGTTGGCTTGTCACAACCTTCTTGACCTCTTGGCCTACAAACACAGTTTATCCCCTTCTTGGCCAGATTAAGAGGAGAAGAAGATGGCAGTGAGGTGAAGGTAGCTGTAGTAGTTAAGCCATTAGATCAGTGGTTTTATTGTATGGGTGTAATGTATGTGTTACGCATAACAGGAAATCAAAACAAATTGAACACTTGATGACTATAGCTATAGCAATCACCTGAGGACTTGTCATCAAGATGCTAGTCTAGACTTGACTACTCATCAGGTGGCTGAAATTAATTGTGCCGAAGTTTGTTGTGATGGAATGGAAATAGTACAGCCATACATCAACAAGCTTTAATAAAGTAGGGCATGAAAAGCCTGTTCTACCTACTCGCTACACATGATAACCCTCACATTCAGAACCAAGATGGCTCTTATTTGTGACTTGCAAACAGAAACATTCAAGGTGTAGATAAACATCAAATGAGACTCGCATTTTATCCCTCCTCCCCTCCTCACCTTTAATCATCCGTGCAATGGTGATTACGCAGCCACTCGTAGATTTATCCGATTTATGCGACAGGTAATGCACTGGGCACATACCTGTTTCTGAGAACACACACAGTGCACAGACACACAAACACGCGCATACGCAAAGGCACACACACACACACACTGACACACTGATACACACTGATACACACACACACACACACACACACACACACACACACACACACACACACACACACACACACACACACACACACACACACACACACACACACACAAACACACACACAGACAGTAGGATCATGTCCAACTCAAAAGCAACAGGACGAGGCTATCTAAGTAGCTGAAGCAATAAATCTATCATATCTTCTTCAATGGCATTTCTTTAAACATTTCCAGTTCAAAGCTATCTAGATATTCCTGTGAAGCATGCCACTCGCGCTAATCAATCATGATTGACACTTTTAATAAAAAAAGGCCACAGATCACTCTAGTCAAAGAAGATGTCAGTTGTAGCCTACAATTATTGGTGCTAGCAATATAAATCTTCTGAAATCCCCTCTCGCTAGATGGTGTTAAAATAGATAATATATAAAGCAGCTAGGCTTACCTAGGCCACTTGCTTAAACCCTGTCAGCAGGTGTCTCAATATTTCCCCATATCAAATTAGGCTAACAGTTCAATCCATTAAAATCAGAAATTAAAACATTTACAAAAGTGAATTAAAAGTAAATTACAGCCAATTACAATTACAAATTGCGGCACGTAATCTCTAACCTCTGAATAAAGCTTTTATAACGGCAATGCTGTTAACTGGAGCCCGAAAAACAAGCTCTTTACCTTCAGTAGATGTGCTCTGCAGACAGCAGCAGACCATAGCAACCGGTGCTGATACCCTAGCAACCCAAAACGCTTTCCTACTCGAAAATGAACAATACAAACGAATCAAGTAAAATAAATGGCAGGCAGGCCCAATGATAATATCACTGTTTGAAAGCGAACGCACACATCGTAATCTGCAAACATGCATTGCTAATGTGTCTTTACACACCGCCCAATAAATGAATGGCTGAACACAAAGGAATCCGCTGCGCGCGACCGTTCCTTACCTGAGGAAATAGCATCGAGCCCCCAGAGGCGCGAGGTTCCCTCGGTGAACAGGATCGAGGATCCCCCGAGCACGAAGGTGACTCTGGAGCAGTGGCTAACAGTTTAGCGCCATGCAAAGTGACAACCGACAGATGGTCGGTGGGGGCTTGTCCTGCTCGGGGTTAGAGCCACGGCTGTAGTAGGCTATAGTGCCATCTACGTTATCCTCACCTTGGAGCTGCTGACGTCATGGCGCCGAGCATCACCGCACCGAGATACGACGCACCAGGGCGCTGTCATGCTGTTGGCGGGAGGCATGGCCTTTATTATTGTGCGTTGTCGCGCTACTCAGGTAGCGTTGAAGGTTGAAAAGAGGTTGGGGATAAGGTAAACAAGGTATCAACTTTGAATAGGTTAGGGCCGGGGGGAAACATACACGCGCACACACGCTCTCACACAATCACACGCGCCCACACACACACGCACGCACGCGCACACGCACACATCATTATACATATATAATGCTACCACATATTTTCCAGAAAATACATGTTTCTGAGAAGAAACATGAATGTACATTTAATTCCTGCTTAGTTGTGTGTTCTTCAGACAATCAAACTGGTTACCAACTGGCGCATATATCAGTGTCCACAGTGCGGAGGGAGAGGAGAGACAATTCCGAGGACAGATAACACGCTGTCACATCCTGTTTTTGTTTTCATTGTCTGCTTAGCTCTCTCTCTCTCTCTCTCTCTCTCTCTCTCTCTCTCTCTCTCTCTCTCTCTCTCTCTCTCTCTCTCTCTCTCTCTCTCTCTCTCTCTCTCTCTCTCTGTCACATACACTTCATACCAGATATGTGCAAGTGTATCTAGGTTGTGTGTGTGTGTGTGTGTGTGTGTGTGTGTGTGTGTGTGTGTGTGTGTGTGTGTGTGTGTGTGTGTGTGTGTGTGTGTGTGTGTGTGTGTGTGTGTGTGTGTGTGTGTGTGTCTGAGAGAGAGAAAGTGAGTGTTAGACAGAGAAAGGGGGACATAGAGAAAGAGTGTGTTTGAGAAAGAGATTAATGCATCAAGAAAAAGGAGCATAGCATGAGAGACAGAGAAAGAGAGAGAGAGAGAGAGAGAGAGAGAGAGAGAGAGAGAGAGAGAGAGAGAGAGAGAGAGAGAGAGAGAGAGAGAGAGAGGGAGAGAGGGCAGTGGGCAAATAAAACATCCCATGTTCTTCCTGCCATTGTTTCATCCCAGAGAGCCACATGGACTCTGTTGAGGCCACACCCCCCTTGAGCGGACGTTCTCCCCCATCGGCCTATCCCACCTTCTGCTGCTCAAGGTTTCCATGGAGACAGAGAATATTCCTGCAGATGATTGTATTCACCGAAAGGCATTCACGTGGACAAATTTGGGTTGTGGTGAGGAGGAGGGATTCTGGATGTTCATCTTGTGAATGTTCTTTGTCTGGAATCATAAGCAGCTTTGAGATAGAATGAAACACATTACTTGTACTACAATTAGTACAATTATAATGATAAATCGATTAATGGAATCCATTGATTCATTTACAGTTGAAAATACAGTGAAGTGTATGTATGTATGTGTGTGTGTGTGTGTGTGTGTGTGTGTGTGTGTGTGTGTGTGTGTGTGTGTGTGTGTGTGTGTGTGTGTGTGTGTGTGTGTGTGTGTGCCTTTACACAAATATGCAAACATTGGCCATGGACTCATTGATTTACAATAGTAGAAAGCAGAACTATATCTGCGATATAAAACTGGTCAAAGGTGTATTTCCTCATCTGAGCCAACTTGCTAGTTAATACTCTAAATAACCAGCAGGTTTATTAAAAGAGAAAGAAAAGAGGAATGACGTTGGCCTACATATAAAACACGTGTTCATCCTTAAACTGGATTTTACAATTGTTTAATGGCCTTTGGGCTTAAGTAGGTCACTTTAGTGCCGGTGTTGTGCCGTGGTATGCACCCCTCTGCTTCCTTGGATGTTTGGCCAAAGTAAATAAAAATGAGTCCATATGAGTCAATCAGTCAATAAAATAACTGTTTGTGATGAGAAGACCAAGTCCTTGAGATATGCCACAACTATTTGTAAATGCAAACCTGTCCCTAAAATCAGAAGAGAGCATGCAATTCATGAACAGAGCACCACACGTATTTCATGATTGGGTGAATTATAGCTGAGGTATATTTTTATTGTGCGGGTGAAAATGTTTGCGTGGGATAAGAAGGGTATTGGTTTAAGTCCATTTATTATCTGTTAATAATAACGTGTTTTAAGAACTTTGCGTTGAAAAGATGATGACCCAAACGATGCAAATAGTTAGCTAATATTTGTAGTAAAGCTGATTGGTACATGAAGCTATTTATGGGCTGTGTTGGTTCAATAAGTAAATTGGAGTAGGGGGATTATACATACGTCACATTCCGAGACAATGGTACCAACAGAACCTGCCAAACAAAATGCTAAATGGAACTTTATGGTATTTATATGCTGCTTTGGGATTAGCCCTATGGACGTGGGGTTACAAAGGTTTGATGGGGATCAGTGTGATCTCAGCAAAACGGCCTCTGTAATGCAGGGACATATTAGAGGAATGAGTAAAGGATAGGCCTATTTTTTTTCCTCTGGCAAAGTCCCTCCCACTTTACGGTGCCCTGCGAATTGCAACAGGGCCACTAGTCTCTCCTTCTTGCTTGGCTGGTTTCATCGGTCAAATGTCTATGGGAAATAAAATGGGGTTCTTGAATGGTCGTAGGTAGGCCTAGATAACAAACTCAGTAGGTGGCGAAGAAGTAAAAACTGCTCACGTTTTGAACTGTGAGCAACTTTGAACGTTTTCCACTTGGGTTCTGCTGTTAAAGTAGGCTAGTAAACGATTAGAAATGCTACTTTAACGGCACCGACAATCCAAAACCAAAGTGGAATCTAGAAGGAAAAAGTGTGTAGAACTTCAGAACGTGAGCAGGTACTTCTTCGCCACCTACACAGTTTGTTATGTACTGCGATCATTAAAAAAAAAAAGAAGCATATTTCATTTGACCGATGGAACCAGCCTCGGGGGCGGGAATTATTCTTCAGAGGTAGGCCCATCCGTACATCCATCTCCTGAAATGTCCACATTTCCCTTCAGCAAATTGTTACAATATTTTAAAGTGAATGTATTCTGAGGACACACATTCAGAACATTCAATGGCAATGAGTGTTCAAACGTCAAAACGGAGACGGAAGTCGTCTCCATGTGACTCATCTAATGCCATACTACCTCATCTTAACTCAGCAAATAATGTGGGCCACTGTCCAACTGATTAACCAACACTTGGTTGATAAATCGGTTCTAGTCATATATGGTGTTGATATTTCTATATTATTTTCCTTGACCGGCATTTAGGCTCGGTCGATTTTGGAACAATTATGCCTCGTAATTAAGGACGTTTAAAAATAATGATAATAATATCCATCATTATGTTAATTGACAAACATTTCATCACTATTCTGGCCACTTTTGGCACTGAAATAAGTGGTGTATTTGAGATTAGCTAATGGGATGGACTGTATACCTTATTAAATAGAACAACTATTTTCACATTCCCACACGATTAAAACCTAACATTTTGAGTTGTCTAATCCCTAAACGGATGGCTATTCTTTCATGTGTCAAACATTTGCATCTGAACTCTCCAGCGTCACCCTGTGTTCAATTAACGAAAGAAAAGCCGAGAATAGCCAATGTCAGCATTATAATTCACTCACTCTATTTTTCAATGGATCGAGGTGGTCGCATATTATTTATAAAATAACAAAATCAAGACGTCATGCGTATATCCATAAAGTGCTTACATTTAAAATGTGGATAATCGTCACTCATTTTAAGTGTGATTTCCTTATGCTGCCAACAGAGGGCAACCTTGGATTTTATTCATGAAATGCTGATCCCTGAGGATGTGCATCGAACTGAGAGAAACCAATCATTTGTATTTGCCTCAATACCATGCACTTCATTAAAATCACTTGTTACCTCATGAGGTGTGTCTTCTAACCGTATACAAAATATTTTTTTTCTAGTAAGCTGGCTTATTGCTAAGCAAACACACACATTTCCTCTGGCAGCAGTGGTTTTATATGTCCCTGGTCTACTACAATCAGTGACCTGGAGTGTATTCCAAATTGGGGTGTTGTGTGTGCAGTGCCTCAGTCGGTATGAAATCACTTGGGGATGGAAGAGACCTGGAACTGTTTATTACAGCTTTGCAAGACTGCAGATCACGCAGAGGGACTTTCCCTATTGCAGTTGGGTAAACAATGCTTATTCACCACTCCCTGGTTCACTTCATTCAGTTAGCTGTATTCTCTACCTCCATCAGCCCTATGGTCCCTTCACAGGTTCCCGTCTGATAAACAGAATACTAAAGTAAACAGAATATATTAGTAGTTTCCTCTCTCTCTGTCTCTCTCGCTCTCTGATTATACGTGGTGGAACTCTCAGACAGTACAGAGTCAGTCTTCATGATGCTTCCAGCATAGAGTGATTTATCCACTTTGCTGTTGCTGTTCGGGTCCGCAAGAGCATTGCAAATGCTACGTGGTCATTTGAATATGCAGTGGAGAAGGCTGTGGTCTGTCACCACATGGAACTCAGTAAAAGGGGAACATGGATCATGGTTATCAGTGGTTGATACTGGACTACTACAGGCATTTACCGTGCACACCCACTGAGACTACACATATAAATGCAGAGTATCAACGTTTGTCGATCCATAACATTGCACAAATATGACTCATTCTCCAAAGTCCTTCAGCTTAGCTTCTTTATATCAAAGCTGTTAATATTTAATGGTATTACTGAGGCCAAAATCCTTTTAAGATCATCTTTGATGATGCAATGACCCATCATCCAAGCCATGTTTTTTTTTTTACTACTCCTAATTTACGCACATTCAATAGGAATATGAGGAGGAAGACATCTTTTTGGCAGAACGACTTGTGCTGTCATTTGCATTGCTATCTCTACATCTTTATATAGAGTCAGGCCATTATGTCATGCTGTGCCATAATCAAAGCTGGCAGATTGAATTGCAGAGCGTCACAAAAGCCTTTTTGTGAAGTGTACGTTTTGCATATGCCGAGGTCCATCAACACTGCTTGAATATTAACCATGCTGACAAGACTATAAGTTCCATTGAAGAGTTTATTCTTAGACGAATTTATTAAAAATATCATACTCTATTGTTAAATACTTATTTGCATACTTTCACATGATTTTCATACAATGTAGTTAAATTGTTTGGTTGTTTGTATCACTGGAGAATAATGGACAGATATCTTTATTGTGAAATAAAATAGAAGAAGTGATGATGGTGAGAAAAGGTCCATACAATGCGAGGTCCAGGGAATTTTCAAATGGAATTTCAAAAACCCTCTACACTACAGGATTGAAACAATAATATAATTCCTAAAATAACCAAAACAATAAATCAAAAACTCAACTATCTATATATGGGGAAATCAAGAGAACATTTGGCCTGAATCCACCCTGTGGATTCTCACCTGCCTTCTATAAATAGGCTATCAGCAATAAGCTATATATCTGAGATGCCGCACTGGGTCGATTAACTTATATGAAAAGCATTTTGTTCTGTGATTTGTTCCCACCAATATAAACCCTTATGTCTCCTTAGAATGAACCTTTGCCTCAATGTTCTGTGCGCTACTTTGAGTAATTAAAAAAAAAAATATGTAATACTTTTTCCTGAGATACTAGGTTAATTTACTATTATATATAAAATGTCAGAATAAAATAATATGGGTGATATCCTTTTACCGGGGAGGACCGGTAATCAATTTAGTAAAGTATTCTTCATCGTTGAAAGATTGCTCTCTATGAGCTGCCTTCTTCGGTTGTTGGTTCAGAGGGACCTAGGTGGGATTTGACCCCACATCATAACTGCAGCAGGTAGAAAACATGTCTGTATATTCTACTATAAAATATTTCGAAGAAGAACCTTACAAAGAGCCCACAATTTATCTCTTGAAAAAACATTTGGCATTTTCTCGTTTTCGTTCTTATCTCAATGTTCTGGTCCGGAATATTTATTGCAGTTCGTCGAGCTAATGTGTCGTTACCAAACGACTAAGGCTTTATCTCGTGTCCCCGGGAGATAAGCCCCTGAGAGCCCTTTAGCGGGGTCTCTATCCCAGACTCCTTTGAATTCTTCTGAGGCCCATAAGTGGCCTCATTTGTGCATGTAACCGCCCAAGAGACAGACCAAGTGTCATTTGCAACTGTCCAATTTGCATGTCCGCTACTCACAGGGTGCATTTCAAGTGCCCAGACACTGAAATACCAGACTATTCATGGTTCCCGTATTTTTGGAATCTACATTCACGTTCAATCTTTTCAAATGTTCCCTTGTCTGACCTGATGACACTATTATACCTTAATTTTGTGAAGTCGCTCAGAAGAACATGATTGCTCTGAACACTACAATCACGTCTGCATTGATTATGAGTGGCCTGGCATGTAGCCTATAGACAGACAAAATATGAGGACAGTGCTCATATGTACGCCAGGACAGAGTCAATGTCTGTCCTCATCCAGTAGTTTCTTCTCAGAACAAGGAAACCATCATAATCATAGATCCTTCCAGTTGGGATTTCTCTGTGCTTTTGAGGAGGTGGGTTGCTGGTGGCTGATCAAAAACAGCACGTATAATGAATGAACAGAACCAACGTTTGGCCGGAACTAAGAAATGAGAGAGAAGATGGGATGAGCACTCTGACAGCATGAGGCGCATTACGGACACATTATGGTATCGACGAGCAGACATCGAAAACACTGTGGGACACCCTGAGAGGGGAGGCAAAACGCTTCCCACTCTCACAGTGTTCCGAGGAGAAAGAGGAAGCCTAATGCTTCACGGCTCTCATCGAGGCACATGTTCATGAGCACTGCTGTCATGACACCTGATAAATAATAAGCAACCGTGATTGCCGTCAATTTGGGAAATAGGAGGCAGAGTGGTCGATAACGAGGGCCGTTCTTGTAGCCCTGCTCGTTTGAAGGCCTTTAGCTAAATGGTTCAGTTCTGACATGGTGGGCACTGTTTATCACACCCATTCAAAAATGTGCATGCAACAAACTGTGTGTGTGTATGTATGTGTGTGTGTGTGTGTGTGTGTGTGTGTGTGTGTGTGTGTGTGTGTGTGTGTGTGTGTGTGTGTGACTGTGTGTAGGGGGGTGGGGGTGGCTGTATGTATGTGTGTGCCTTTGCGTGCATGCCTGCATGTTTGTGTTTGTGTTTGTGTGTGTGTGTGTGTGTGTGTGTGTGTGTGTGTGTGTGTGTGTGTGTGTGTGTGTGTGTATGTGTGTGTGTGTGAAAGAGATCCATGCTTGAAAGGCAATTAAATATTTGTCTTCCATCAACTACTATAATTAGTTTTTTATCTATTAACATGTTATAAACAAACCGTGTTATATTTACTTTTAAATTAGACCTGTTTGAAAAAATGCATTCATATTCAATTATACAATGTATTGTCATAGACATCATCACCACTGGTTCACATAAGAAAAACAATAAAGGTTGGAGAGAACATAACATGGGTACAGCCAAAGAAAAAGGCAACGGTTTCAACAGTAATCTTACGGTTTCTCGAGTACCAAGTAACACTTGGAAATATCCAGGGAAAAGTGTGCATCATGGAGGCAAGACAGCAGCAGGCCATGAAATATGTAAAGGGCAAAGTACTGAGAGACTCCACGCTATGCCTTGCCTCCCCACCACCCTGGCATCAGGAGTGGAGTGAGGAGAACAAGAAGTGGGGTTCAGGGAGAGTTGGAACAAACCCCGCCGACGCTTGCTGCTGACCTAATTCTCTCAGATCCTCGTCATGGGTGGTGAGCGAGACATCCAATGTTGGGCTTCTTCTCGGCACCACGTGACCATAATACATGTATTGTAGTAGCCTACTATCTCTTGTGCTGCACAACACAGCAGTATGCAGACGCATTGTCTCTATTACAGCGGTAGTATAGAGAAGTACATGGGCTTGAAGCTGTGAACACTAGAAGGGGCAAGTCTGTTCTTCATTCGCAAAAAACAGAAGAACGGAAAGGAATTGCAGTCATAATGATAATGGTCATAGTGACTGTTTATCAAAAATGTGTAACTTGGCGAGACGGCCTCTGACATATAGCTTTGCAAATGGCCGGTGACATGTCTTGATAGGGGAGCTGCTATGGTCTGCAGGTCTTTTTGGCCCTGAAGTATAGTTGGCATTCTGGGTCGCCTTAATGACAGCTTTGAAATGAATTTCCTCGATCCTTCAGGAATCACATTGAAGCAGCCTTGTACAAGTAGCATAGTTTTGTATCGTCGTCAAAGTGTGGGGCAGGAAAAAATTAGGACGAAAAAAAGGGATTGAGAATGATTTTTCATAGGGAAGGATATGATAGGCTTTCTAAAATGACTTGTTATAGAGTCCTTTACAACTAAAACGTATATGTATAGGTACCATGATATATTGAGGCATGATGGTTTTGTAACTTTCCAAATGACTATGCTTTACTACTTGTATAGGCTACTAATACTACAGTTCATTACAGTGGAGTGAAAGCCTATTAAAACTTAGTGTCCAGAAAACAACAAATACATTCCCATCAATATCTAGCGTTGATGGGGACGTGGAATGGATGCTACACCATCTCACCACCGTTTAGTGTCTGCATTTTGCTTCAGTCTCCTCCCTCCAGCTGCCTCACCAGCACACCGCCCCGCCCTCAAGAGAAGCCAGAGAGAGAGAGAGAGAGAGAGAGAGAGAGGAGAGAGAGGGGGCGCTGCAGCGACTGCTCTTGTAGGCAACTCTGCTGCTCTGTCCTGCTAACGGGACAAGTTAAAACCTCCGAGCTGTGCGTGTGAACGTCGGATCTCCGTCCTACTCTATCCATCTATGTGAATACAATCGACATGCTTCAACTTTAAACTAAAGTGCGGTAAGTAAACCCGTTGCATATGTTGTCAGTTTGGGGGATATAAGCTCCCCGATTATTGAATAAGTACAAGGTAGAGAGGTTTATCGCCCGGTAGAAAGTGGTACGCAAAACGGCATGCCGTCTTTACACATCTTTGAGCAGTTAGCTTACTTTACCCTTTGGCGAAAGATAGTGAGAGAAGTGGGGTTAGGACGTGTCATGACACCGTTTGATGCATTGTTCCCGTCTCTGGTGTCTGAAATGTAGCAACAAGCAATTTTGATTGAAAGATAGTACTCCTCCACATCCTTCGCAGGAGGTCACCGTTAGATAGCAAATGTTCGAAAAAAGTGTCGCTTTTATTTCAAGTAGTTTTTACGCTGTTGGTTTTACCTTGTTAATGGCATGTTGAAAGCGGTTCAACGTAGCGTGTACAAACTTTGAAAAACGTCTGCCAGCAAGAGGGAAACGAGGCATGTCTCGGGGGAGGACCCGACACGGCTTCAGGCGGCGGTACGAGCCGACTGCTGGGAGCGAAGTGTGTGGCGGCGTCTCCGCCAGATTGACATGGTGGAATTGGCTAGACGCTACCCACAAACATGTTAATTTCGTCCCTTTAGGCCCTACGTACTATTAGGAAATCCAGAATATAAGGTTATATCCAGAGTCTATGCTGATACATTCTATAACTTGTGTATTTATTACATTGCTGTAATTATGATAATCAATTTACGATTTGGTTGGACTGTTCTAGTGTTCAATTGTTGCATGTAACCAGGTAGCTGTCAGTCATGATTCATCTTCCCTCCCTCCTGTAACACAGAGAAGCTATTGGTGGTTACTAGTAAATCCTTGCTAAGCCCTCTGTAAGGTGGACACATGGTTGTTTAAGCTGTCTCCCTGCATTGCCATCCTCAAAATGCTAACAGAAGGAAATCATTGGGGGCTGTGGTTTGGGGAATAATAGCAGATGTGAGTTTGGTATATCTTTGTGTTTGACACCATCGCCCTTTACAAATGCTTGATATGGGAAGACAACTTGAACGATTTCTGGTGCCTAACCACAACGCATCTGTACCGGCTGGCAGCTTATGTCAGAAATGCTCCATCAGACAGCACACACACACACACACACACACACACACACACACACACACACACACACACACACACACACACACACACACACACACACACACACACACACTCCACCCCCCAGACATAGTTTCAAGGAAGAAAATGCACATTCACTTTTAACAGACTCAAAGCAAATTCACAATTACAAGAGACAAATGACACACAAAAACGACAGGACAAACACCCCCTCCTCACAGACACAAACGTGTCAGATGAGCACAGGGGTCCGTGTAATTGCTAATAATTGCCATGATACTGTGCATCCGCCGGTGTGCTGTGTGTGCAGAGTGACGGCAGACAGCCTAAGCCTCCCACAGCACCTGTGCTTTACTCACAATCTGCCCGCCATAATATATTCTCTCTAGTTTTGTAGACTAACTGATGTTTAATTATTCCAACACAGCAATTTGGATGCCGCTCATGAAACATTAAAAGCTATCAGGCTCTCATGGGCTCGACTTGATTCCTCCCCTCAAAAAAACTCAGTCAAAAGCAGTGCTGACCAGGGAATGTCTGGGATCCACACTCAAACATGGCATCCCTTCCACCCCTTATTTTCTATACCGTTGCTCTGAAAAACAAGATATTATGAAAAACCTATTTTTTTACATAAAAATAAACTATTGCTACAATCTTAATTTACTTTGTCATGGCTGACAGAGATAAGGACTTCATTATTGGTGTTCAAATGAAAAACAAAGGTGGTTTATCTTCTTATTGAACAAAGCATAGCAGACAATACACTGTTCTTTATGCATTGCTGTGTATTTAATATAAATTCCACCCTAGCCTGCGGTCATTGATAAGCATGCACGGACCACCAGGTTGGTGTTGAGTGGACAAACGCATAGCCCCGTGATATCAGACGATCTGAGATCTCGTTGTCTACCGTGAGTCTGGGGATTTCTCCATTCAAGTTAGTGGTTCGAACTGCAGCGCCAAAGGCCGCTAAAGGACCTACAGCCCCTACATTTTACTGGGAGATGTCGCTTTAACTGGAATTAATGCTCTCCCCCCCCCAATCTCTGACATAGTGAAAAAACATGGCGATAGAGTAAATTACCTTTTAGCACAGAGAGAGCTTTTTAAACATTGAAAATGGATGTCCTGAGCATCGTCTCTTTATTTGATTCATTTTCATATAATGTGTCTATAAGATTGGTGAAATTAAGTTTTTCAAGCGACTTTCTTTCAATATTTGAGGACAAGAAAGACTTGTTGGTACGATAAGCATTGACAAGCATACATGACATCTGTTCTCGCAAATCTTTTGCACACAGTTTTATCAACAAGACCTTTCTCTTCAGTCTCTAGTTGAGTGTAACGTTGAGAGACTGACTAGTAGGGAGACTAACCAATGCATGGCATTCATGTGAAATTCATGCTCCATCCCCAGTGGTCAGAAAAATACAATAACATACATCTCGATATTAGCAGGAAAACCACCAAGAAACAAACTACTATAGCTTAATCAACGTCGTCATTAAACCCTGTTTAGTTAGGGATCTGTCTCTCTGCTTAGGGTTATTACTGAACCGATTAATAGGCTGGGTGGTGTGTCCCCTGCGTTTAGGGACCAGCAGGACCCCAGAGATTTGGGACCCCAACCGTGACCACTCACTGGCAGGGTGAATCTGCCGGGGCATGCTCGGTGTGGAGGCACCAAATGACTTTGTTTGGGGGTTGAGTCATCCCCTAACCAATCAGGAAACCTAACCCACGGAGCAGTGTTTCTATTTATGGCTCCAGCAAAACCAATATGTTTTGTATAAATCAGTTCATCTTCATGTTAAAGTGCCCCCGCAAAGTACATCATGGTATGTTTGTTTACCTTCCATGAAGGCGAATGTAAAATGCAAGGGCTGAAAAGCCCATAGGTGATTCAGAGTGTATTCCCTGCCCAGCCATGCAATCTGTTCATTCCGCACTGGTCCAGCACATTTTCTGCTGCTCATCTGACAGGAATGGCCCCTTAAATCATTTTGTCACAATATTATGTCCAGCCCAGACGGTAACTCTATATTTCACAGCACTACCACTTCCATTACCATACCATTGTTGAGCTGCTTTCCAGAGTGACATTCAGTCTCCTAAATTATGTCTGTGTAGTGGATGTCGCAGGAGGCTTAAAACACGTCTATATGTCTGTATGTCTGTTTGTCTGTCTATCCAAGTGAGTCCCTCGCTCTTTTAAAAGAGATCAGACCAAGGAAGGAACTCATAAGCAAAATAAGATACTAGTCTACCTAGAACCAGACACATCGCAATCAAACAAGCATAAATGACAAAACAACCAAAGGTCCAAGGGAAAGTTGTTTCCCTTTTAAAGCCCTGCTCGGAATCCTTCAGAGCGGTGCAGGTCAAACGATTAAGTGTGATCTTAGCATAAAATGCATGGAACAGCTGACGGTGCATCGACTCCATGCTTAGTGGAAGACTGATGACTTAATCAACCTAGCTTATTACAGAAGCCCTGTACTGCCGCAGCCAGTCAGAATCAGAGTGTTTTTGTACACAGGAAGTGAGTTCATGAGCGTTTGTGGGCTGTGCTCTGAGTTCAGGAAGACATTTGCCCCTAGAGGCCCGTGTAGGCGTTTTTTACCCCCTTGCATTGTTTTGGAAACTAAGCAGAGCTGTGATGGGGCCAGATTGAACACAGACAGCACATGAGGAATAATGTAGATATAAGTGCAGATGCTTACTTTCTTAAACAGCAATACTGTCCTACACTTGTTTTGATGTGCTCAAGGAGTTACATCTCTATTAGATTAGAGGAACACAGCTGTTGGTCTTCAAAGGTAAAATGGCTTTTTGAAGGCTTTTCTTTTTTCCAAGTCTGCCTTTGTGCAGTGAATGATTGGTTATTTTTTACGTCTGCTTTGCTCTGGCTTTTTTTTCAACCATGCTCTGCTCCCTTTGTCTAAAATTTAAGCTAAATACAGACACTGGCTGATTGTACCAGGGCTGTGACGTGTGTGTGTTTGTGTCTATGTCTGTGTTGGTGCATGCTTTCGCACTGCGCAGACAGTTTTTCAGTATTGGTCAGTGTAATATGCCTCAGGTATCTACTGCAATACAAACCTTTGCAAATGTGTGTGTTTGTTTGATCGCCGTGGTGCTTAACTGACTGAGACTTCCCCATTACCACACACACGGCTACACTTTCAGCTCAATTGGTATACAAGTTGTTTGTTTTGTATGCCACTAATTCTGTGCAATCTATCACACAGGCCATAAGACACAGAATACACTCTTTTGGGGTTGTAAGCCCCTTTACCTCTAGTGTTTAGAGAGTGTTGGAATGGGAGTTTTGCATTTTTAATGAGGGGTACTGGTAGCCTAACCGATGTGCTTCGGCTCTTCTCCACTTCTCAAAGTGAGGCTAACCTCCAAAGTGTTGACATCTCAGTTCCCTGAAATATTGATGAGCAAGCATAAGTCCAAAGGGCTCCTTTTGCGAATCCCCAGATGATGCCAAAGGACTTATAAAGCTCCCTGAATGTCTGTGTCTACACTTCATCTAAACCAATGGGCTAGCTTGCTGCATTAAAACATCCCATTAACGCTAATAATCTAGGGCGACCATTTTTTTAATTAGAGATTGCCAATTTGTCTTATAAACAACATGGATGGTGGTTTTCTTGCCCATTGCTTTATGGCCAACTAGGGCCTCATGTACGTCTGTCTCTCTGTTGTGGGGTAGAGGCTGTAGGCTGGTTCTGTTAATCCTTGCTAGGGCTGATGGACCGGGACCAGACCATAATTAGCCTGTCAAAAGACTACAGGTTGAGGAGGATGAAAAACTGTTCAAATTAAATGAAAGACTGACACAGACACCGAGGTGAGAGGGTGGAATAGATGGTAGACAAATAAAGGAATGAAAAATGTATTGATACAAGAAGACATTGTCAAAGAACAGAATGGAAAGGGGTAATAGTTCAGAGTGCCAGCATTCGATGAGGCAGTTCATGAACCTAGAGTCCAGGGCAAACCGTGGTCAAAATGTTTTCCTTTCTTTCCGTTTTCTTTGTGGAGCCTCCGGATTGTCTGCCCCACCCAAGTGTGTGCAGCTCAAACTGAACTGCTGAAGCGACTACCTGAGGTTTTCCAGCTCTTTGAACTGATACTTTCTATAAACATCCAAAGGGTAATTTATATTATTATTATATATTCAATTTAGATTAAGATCTCTAATTATCTTTTAAGTCACAAGTGCTTAAAAGAGCAAACAAAACTTTATCAACATTACCAAACATGCATCAAAAGCCTAAGACACAGGGTTGGTTTGCTCTCTAAGATATAATTTTCTCTTTGACTTTGGCTATCCCCTTGTTTAATTGCCTGTTGACAAAGCTCAGTGAAATTGGCCTCCCACAGTAACGGCTCTACTGATGTTGATGACTCTCTCCGTAGGAGCCAGGGTGCTGAGTCTGACGCGTGCTTCGGTTGTTGACACAGTGTACACCACATCCGGATGTTGGTGTAATTTAAGACACCCATCAGATATCCTTATAAAAATTGGCATTGGTAAGAGAAAATACGATTGAATCTGAGCGTAGAGGTTTCACGACGGTGTGCATGACTTAAGACGCAATACCTGCTTACGGCTGTAAGGGATTTGTAGATTGAGCCCTCGTAGTGGCTACCCGTTGTTATTAGCGTTTGTGCACAGGAAGACCTGCAAAAAACACCTAAAAATTTCGTTGTACTTGACTCGTGCAATGACAATAAAAGGCTTTCTATTCTATTCTATCGCAGGGCAAAAAAACGAAACAAGAAGCTTACAATAAGAGTGTTCTTAATCCTTTACTGTACGCCCCTCCTGGGGTGGGTAAAGCAGGTTCCTCAGCCTGCCCCTGACCCACGACTGTCACTTTAAAGCCCCTGCTGGGTTTGCTTCAGATCAATGCAGCACTTGAAGCGCCACAATGGCCGGCCTGTTAGCGTGCTAATGTTGTGCTGAGCCAAGAGTGTGTGTGTGTGTGAGGCGGCGCTTGGTACCGCTGCTGAGATGTAGGCTAACGCTGTGTTTTTCAAAGCGTTTATGTAGCTCTGGTCTGGTGTGCTGCTGTTGCTGCACACCTGTAATTCATTACAGGTCAGCGAGATATTGGTCAGTGGGTCCTGCTGGAATAAATCTCCAACAATGAATGAATGTATGCAATTTTAAGTTTGCTGGGCCTGTGGGTGAAGGTTTCATATGCATATCTGCAGCTTATGCATTTTTTAAAGGTGATTTTTTGTGATGAGCTTGTTGCGTTTGTTTTTAATTTAATTATTGTGCTCCCTTCCAGGAGCTGCGACAGTCAGGGCTAGAGTTGCAGTTAAAATGACTAAACATCGTTCACATGACAGGTTTCTTTTACGTCTTTAATGGCGTCTTTTCCTGCCCTCCTTACGTCACAACAACAGGGGAGAGAATGGCCCAGAATCCACCTGACCTGAGCACTTTTAAATCAAGGCTTCGCCCGAGAAACTAAATTCTCTTCACGCCGCCAACTAGGACAAGTCTTCTATAGACGGAAAATACAGCTCGCTTTAAAAAGAACGGCAAAAGGGAGAGATAGAGGCAGAGGGGGGGAAAGAGACGAGAGACAAGACTTTGGATGGAGAGAATTGTTAAATGAGTAGGGTAGAGCTATGAAAGGTCACTCTCTGGCGACTAGGAACATTCGAGATGGGTGGACTGCCGGACGGAGTGGGTTTAATGGAAAATGGTAATCGTCAAATACAAGCTCAGCTGCCTTGTTTCTCTCTGGTCGTAGTTGGATGACTGTGGGTTTATGACAGCTTTGCACCCTCTTTACTGTGAGGCTAGACTGGGTTTTGGCGTTATCAAGGTATTTGCAGAACATAACCCCCCCCCCCTCCTCTCCTAACCCCGCCAGGACCCCCTTTTCCCCCCGCCATGGGTTTGAAGGAACTAGGGAAGTGAGCACAGATAGGAACACTCCACATGGCAAACACTTACATTACAAACTAGGCCTATATTCATATTGTTTATATTGACATACATCTTACCATGTATTAATATTAATGTCAAAAATTGTACAGTAATTCTATCCAATCAATACAAAAACGAACTCCTTCCTATTCCCTTCTCACTTGAGTTATTCCACAAAATCTATTCATGTTTAATTATTATAATTGACAAGTAGAGAGCAAGTCCAGACATTTCTCATGATCGACAATTCAATGGACCTGAAATACATCAAATGGAGTATCAAACCATCAATATTGTTGGTTTTGACGGTGTAATGACAGGGTTTGGGTGGAGGCTGGGGAGCGGGGCTCCACGGCCCTGAGTCTGGTAGTGGAGTCGGCCCTGTATTCAGCTTCTGATCTGTGTACACACAGGAGCAGCTGCTTCATCTCTATGCTGCTCTTTCTACTCCTCCTCTGATTAGAGCCTCATTCTTTATCTGGTAGAGGAAGCCCCTGATATGCAAAAGAGGAGCGGGAGAGAAACAAAGAGAGGGGCCAAACATTAAAAATATTGATTTGATTCTGGCGGCATCAAACATCAAATGTTCTTTGTGCAGCTGAATTAATGATCTGTGAAAATAAGGGGTGTGTGTGTATGAATGTGTGCTTGCTGGTTGCGTGCGTGCGTGAGTGAGTGTGTGTGTACGTGAAGCCCCTCCACCCAAAGGCAAATCTTGGAAGTGTCTAATTGACTTAAACTGACATAAGCAAGGATCATGTTTTGGCGGATGCCTTAAGGTTGTCCTGGGTCGGATGTTGGTGTCATTTCCTGTACTACCGGCCACGACCTGTACCTTTTTGGCTACCAAATGCAGTGTTTCCTTGACTTAACGTCAAAGAACCCAACGGAGAGTAGCAGGGATCCTGCCTTTTTCGTCTCTTTATGACTCCATGAATGATGTGTTGAAGGAACGGTTTATTACACTTTAAAATTATTAATAACACTTAACGTGATTGAACTGTGGAGTTAAAGGGAGACTGAATTTAGGCGTAAGCTTTTCATTTTGCCGACATCCCAAATCAAACGGTGGGATCATGCTACAATGCCTTTTTCCCAGCTGGAAAGTATCATCTTTGAAGCAAAACAGATGTTTTTGCTGGATAGCTTGACAGGGAAATAAATTGTTACGATGGATCCAGCTGGTGAAAGCAAATGTATGGCTCATTGATTTACGAGGACGTATTGTTGGATGGTAAAGTCAGCGCTGGGCTGAAGATAAAGCTGAACGACAGAAAAGGATGGAACAAGACAAGATCATACAGATAGATAGGTACGATCTTGGATAAGATCATGCAGATATCTCCCACCATCAAACCTCCTGTGTTCATGCTGGTAGTCAGGGGGGGGGGGGGGGGGGGGGGTTGTCAGAATCCCAGGCGCCACAGGTTCTTTGGCCCCAGCACTAGCCTAGGATGTTTGTGAACCAAAATTCATATGCAGGGATTTATTAGAAACATAATAAACCGTTGGAACACGCAAGAGGCGTTCTACGCATAGCTGTAGAAGACCGTTCTAGGCGTTCTACGCATAGCTGTAGACCGTCAAGTAGTAGACATAGACACTGAACATAAATAGTATGTACTAAGTATTCGGATTCAGCCCAGGTATTACTGAAGGCATTTAATGGTCAAAATATTATTAATAAATATTCGAATATATTCGAATATTAATATTAATAAACAAACGAAATTCGAATATGATTTTTGGGCAAAAGTCAAAGCCCTAGTGGACAATCCGACCGCTATGTTGAGCTTACGTAAGACCTAACCTTGTACCATGTTGTGTTTCTGTCTATTGCGTCGACATTTAATGTTATGATTTACAGTTCACCTCTTCAGAATGCAGCCCTTGCGTTGCATACAAAGCTCTGAGTGACAAAGACTGCAGCTGCCCGTGAACCCAGGGAGAAGAATACCATGACACGCAAACACACACGTACACACTGTCTCTGACCCACACTGGGCCATTGTGCGTGACAGCGCTGCCACTGTGTCCATGTCTGGGGCACACGCCTCTTCCACGCCTTAGGCTGCACACTGTTGCAGAGCAGATATTAATATTATTATTGTAATGAAGAGCTTTGTGTGTGGACGCAAATGTGTGTGTATGTGTTTTCGTTGTTGTCTCCTGTGAGCCGGTGTGTCAGGGGGGGGTGTCGGCTGATATTTGTGTCCTTCTTGTCTCTTTCTTTTTGTTGTTTGTTTGAATACTCTCGATTCACCGGATAATGAGGCGCGTTTGCGCTCCACTGCTCTCGCACGGCGGCCCTTACCTGTGTGCGTTTAGCTGTGATGCCTTGTCGGCGCTGCCAGCCAAGGACTGATAACACCGGGCACGTGTTGCCTCATTATTGGTTGTGTGTGTGTGTGTGTGTGTGTGTGTGTGTGTGTGTGTGTGTGTGTGTGTGTGTGTGTGTGTGTGTGTGTGTGTGTGTGTGTGTGTGTGTGTGTGTGTGTGTGTGTGTGTGTGTGTGTGTGTGTGTGTGTTCTGATTCATCTGCCAGCATACGCTGCTGGCGGGTCTTAGTGTTGTTGCTTGTTTTGTCCAGCGCTGCAGGCAGTGGTCCAACAACGGTCAACACTGGACCGCACCCCCCACCGGGGCATGTACACACTGGGGAACACACACACACACACACACACACACACACACACACACACACACACACACACACACACACACACAGTCTCTTTGTTACTCTCTCACTCTCTCTCTTTCTCATATACATTCACACACAAATAACGTTGTTCGTGTTGTGTGCAGCATGACTGTATCCGTAGCGACCCAGTGATTGATGGGGTCGTAACCTCAGTGGGTGGGATTGTATTATTTTGTTAACTCCCTCCAACTGGCCAGTTAGGGGAAGTGAAGTAAAAAAAAAAAGGCTTTGTTCTGGTCTGTAACTCCACATGTTAATCAAGTTGATCATATGGCCAGAGAAACTATTCTGTGCGGGGCAATTTGTATGCCATGTTTTATAGCAACCATAGACCATATTGTTTACAATTTAACTAGCTGCCAAAGGGGCCATTCTGAATGGGAGAGTTGTGTGCTATGCCTTAATAAAAACGAAGGAGATAGTTATCCCATATACCATATCAATACCTAATCTTCACTCCTCTACTGTCCTCAATGTATCTTTTCTTTCCTGGTTTTCTCTGTACACCCGTCCTCTTTTTTTAATTAAATACAAGGCAGTAGGCTGAGTAGTTAAGCGTCCTCTCCAGTAATGGCCTGGTAATTAGTAGCAGTTGGATTCAATGAGAGGAGGATTCATGAAGAGACATTGTTGTTTTTATTGGTCAGCAGCAAGACCATCTTTTGAATTTCGGCTCCATTAACTTTATTGTATCCTTCTTGAGTAGTTGGACGAACACCGCAGTGGTATACTGCTTGTGTTGCACCCGGGGTAACAAATAACAATCTGAAAGGAGCAGCTGGCATTCGTATTCATTTAAATATTCAAAATGCACATAATTAGATGGCTGAACATGGAATTTGACTTAATACGTTAGTGAATGGATTTTGTTCTCGGCTTTGCATTCATAAACATAAAGTTAGGACAGCCAATTAGTTAAAGAATTTTTGGTCAAATCATCACAAATCCTCAATAAATGAAATATGCTGTGAAATAAAAAAATCGGATATCTGTGTTCTTTTACAGGCCTGTAATAAGCCTGAATGCAATTAGTTGATGCCCTTTCTACCTGTCTACCTATCGCCCCACTTAACTACAGACATTCTGCCGGTGCACTCATTGCGGATGACCAGAGTCTTCCACAAGGTTAGCCAGACCTAGAGCCAAGGCTTGCAAGCTAGTCATTTGTTTTTGGGGACTGGCATTAAAGGGAGGCGTGAAGTGAGTGGTCACAGTTGGGTTATTTTGGTTGGATACTTTTAAAATTAAACCTACCTTGCCAGTTCCTCCAAAGTTGCCTAGTAGCTTTAAGTTTAAGTCTTGGGATTGATCGAGGGTGGATATTTACCTTCATGGAGGATTGTATTTTTATTTCAGAGCCATTGAAAGTATGACATTTAAGATATACATTAAAGGCATCAATAATAACATTTTACATTTACATTTAGGGCATTTAGCAGAAGCTTTTATCCAAAGTGACTTACAATAAGTAACGTAATGTATCTATCAGGATAAAACATTGCATTGACAATTACTTGTTTAAGTTAATTTAAACTTATTTTGATGATGCTTTCTAATATCTATAGATGAAAGAAATGTTTATATAGGCCTACTCTCTCTGCATTTGCTGCTTGTGCATGGACTAATTGTGCCACACACAGTTGAAATATAGCGGTGGTCATATTATTAATGGCTTGAGTTGGGTTCTTTCTACACAGTATATTCACAATGGTCTTCATATAATTAATGGGTTAAGATGGGTTCTTTTATCCCCAATGCAGAAAACTGCAGAACTGCTGAAAAACAGCACTCACCGCTGCACTTTTCATTCCTCACACCGTGATAAAATACCAAGAGGCAGCAAATGCTGACTTTTGCACAAGCTTTAGTGTGTGTGTGTGTGTGTGTGTGTGTGTGTGTGTGTGTGTGTGTGTGTGTGTGTGTGTGTGTGTGTGTGTGTGTGTGTGTGTGTGTGTGTGTGTGTGTGTGTGTGTGTGTGTGTGTGCAGAAAATAAGTGATTCAGATGTAGATTTCATTGAATAAGGCATCAGAAATTATTCAGTTTGCAGGTTAAAATTTCCTCTGTTAATACAGTCCTTTCATGTGTATGCAAATTAATTACAAATACATTTCAATATAATTGATGAAGAAGGGCAGAATAATATGGTTCAAGACACAATGGCAAACACTTTTGTCTTATCAAAGCTTGCTCATATAATAGCAGTTTGGCTCATCCATGAACAGGGTAAGTAGAAGTGTGTTGCTCCTATCATTAATATGTGATGGATAGGGATTACCAGATTTATAATGTGTGGATCATGCCAGACTGCACTCGAAACAGCCAACGCATCGGGACGATTTGACACTGCCATTAGCAAACATAACTCAGTTAGTACTGATCTTCACCTCCCCCCGTTCACCCATGCAACAGCCCGATGACAAACGGTTGTGGATAAGCATTTCTCCAAAGCTTTCAGCAAAGCCTTTCATTTATACTCACTGCTGGTAGCTGCTTCATAATACAAGCAGAAGGCATTCGCGGAAAATGTGGGGAAAAATGGTTGTCTGAAAATGTTCCCCCACAACAACCATTATGTGTGACATGAACCGGGATATGCTGAAGCGTTACGTGGTGTGTTTTGGTATGAGAACGTCTCGCCAATTGTATGTGTATTTGCGATATCGTCAAAAGGGGAGCCGAGATAGATTTTTGGATCATCGATGGTATCTGGGCATTGAGGATATGTATGTTGAATCCAATAGATACAGGCGGTCCCTAGGCCTCTGCATGGTGTGGTATCGTTTTCATGTAGTATGCCAAGTATAGAAACGTGTTTAAAGTTTAAAAACATTGATTTTTCATTATTGTGTCATCTGATATTGTGTCTGCAAACCTAACCGAAACGGTTATTTAAAATCCTAATGCTACTTTCCCTTCTCTTCGAATAACAACCCCCCCCCCCCCAAGGTAGTGTATTCAATTAATCAGCCATCTTAAGTATTTATTTCCCCTCTTAACGTGGTGTCACACTGAACAAGCCCACATAGCAACTGGTAAACACGCGAGAGACAGATGCCTTCTCAGCCTGTTGCTAGCTAAATGATCTCTAGCGTGAATAACTGCTCCGCTAATGAAGGTTGCGTGAGTGGCAGCCTTTGATTGAAGAACAACACACGCCGCGCATCGGGTAGACGACGGCACAGCAGTGAACGTCTACAGGATCATCCTTCACATGAACCACACATGAGCCACTGCTTCATAGCTGCCCCGTTTTGACACATTTGATGTGTGTTTTTTCGATGTACCCAGATTTGATTACACAGATTCTGCTCGCACAGTAGGCACACACAACATGAATTAAGCCCCCCCCCCCCCCCCTGTCTGCTGCATCTGGCCCTTGCCTAGCGGGCGCTGAATAGGCTTCATATACACTGGCACAAACACAGTGTGGGCTGTGCCTTAGGTGGAGTGCAAAGCTGACAGAGCGGACAAATAACGTGCGCTGCATGCGGGGCCACAGAGGGACTAATGGAGCTGTTGTTGATGGTGCCGAAATATATGTTGTATTCAATGGTGATCTTGAATACAGAAGCGCAGGAGAGCCGCCTTGAGAACACTCTGTGTTATGATGCAGTTAGTAGTGTCATTATGCTCGAAAATTACCTGAATGGAATCGGTAATCGGTGGCCGGCGGTATTTTTGTTGATATGATGATCGGGAGGGAGACATTCGTTCCGAACTCTTCTCGCTGTCACCGTTCATTCTGATTCCCTTTAACGCTGCATGTAATGCAGGTAACATTATCCCTCTGTGATACATTGCGATTGCTATATCATAGAGCAATAAACCCTGTCATGGAAGTGCAAAGGAACCTATCATATACCCCGAATACCAGTCAGAATCACACTACTACTGTATATTGCTGAGGTGCTGAATACAAAAGCCCATATTTTACTCATCAACAGGAACACACTGTCCAATTGCAGATTGCCATGTCGATTTTACTGCTTGCTGGCTCTACCAATGAGCTTGACGCAGTCAGTCAGTGGTTGCTGATAAGTCTCTCTCTCTACCTCTCTATCTGTGAGTGGGGCTCAGTTGCTCTCCGTCTCAGTCTCTCTGGAGTAGATACTTGAGTTCACACCAGCATCCTTGGGGTGGTGTAGGAACATCGGGTGCATGAATTTATGCATGCACCTAAAAAATGACAACTTGACAAGCTCTGATTTTAAGAGGGATAGAGTGGGTGTCCTTGGCATGTTCGAGGCAACAACGTAAGAGGTAAACACTAAGAGGCAACCAGGAGAGAATGCTGGTGTGTGTGTGTGTGTGTGTGTCTGTCTGCGTACGTGTGTGTCTGTGTGTTTGTGTGTGCGTGCCTGTCTGCGTACCTGTGTGTCTGCGTATGTTTGTGTATGAAACTTGTAGACTTAAAGAGAGCTGAGGGATGCCGGAGGAAGTGATTAGGTGGCCTACTTCCTGTCCGAGTACTGAGCAGAACTCGACAGCGGTTGAATTGTAAAGCGACGCTGTGTTCTTTGGAGGTTGGGCTGATGGACTAGACATGGTAATGCATGGTGAAAACGGGGGATGTGAGCTGAAATATGTGACAGACCATAACCATCACACAGACTCACATTGACATCACATTGACTTGTAAAAGGGTTCTCACGAATGGGAGGGCAGCCATGTGCTCATTGTTTGTGGAATGTTGCGTGTGTCTATGTGGTAAATAATCAGGAAGTTATTACTATAGTACGTCTGTCTCTAAAAGCTCAAGGGAAGTGTTCTGAAACAAGTTGCATAAACATTCAAAGGAATATGCAATGCAATCATGGTCTAGAGATCCTCAACATTTATATTGACTTTGGTTGATAGGAACATATCGTTAAAATATGTTGGCAGCCGTGAGTCAACAACACCTCACTCATGTAGATGCAGTCGCTCACTGTGTACAACCAGGTACCTTACCCAATACATTCCATTAAACACAAGGTTGCCTTTTAGTTTGTTTCCGCACACGGTTCAGGATGTGGTCTACCTTTGGAAACTTCAATTCAACGTAACCCCATTTGATCAAATAGTATGAATCCGCCGGATCTGACACTTGGCATTCATAGACCTATTCAATTCTGATGTAAAGTATCTAGTATATAAAGTAGGAACTTGGTTTTGGGCACCAAAGTAATCTAGCACAGGTAACGTAATTTTTCTGTTTCAAAAGCATTTCCGTTCATGGTTGTCAAAACATTTTTGATGGTTGCCGTAGATAACTCATCATTACTGTAGTGTCCTTGATTTTCAGGCACATATTTTATACATTGACTGTGACTGAGTGATGTGATTCTACCTCTATGATGTATTTTCTGGGTAGTAATAATAATGTGATTACAACTTCTTGTCATATTCCAACCAAGGTCAGTAAAAAACAAAGAAAAGCAGCACTTGAGTCAGATGTAGGCTTAGTGAAATACTCAAGGGCCTAGAACAGATGCCAGCAAAAATGGTGGGAACAAAAGTGCCAATTTGGAACGACATCAACTGCTAAGTGAGGTTGTCATACGTATTCAGTGCAACATAAGGGAGGCAATTTCATTTAATTGTTGTTCTATGTTCTTTTCAACCAATCCTTTCAAAAATGATAATCCTTTCTTTCTTTTTTGTTTCTTCTTCAGTTCCCTGGAGCGTCCACGGCGGTTGACGGGATGGTGACGGAAACCCCGACGATGCCGTAAACAATCGCACGGACGACGCGATGACGAGGATGACCATCATCATGGCGGGCCGCCGCGACGGGAAGCGCAGTCCTTGCTAAGCCCTCCCCGACTCCCCGTCACCTCATCGGCCCCCAACCATTCACCGCCTCCTACCCTTCACTGACCCCGCCCGACCTCCGCGCCCTCTGCCTGGTCCACCATGGCCAACCACCTGGAGCTGATCCAGGAGCTGCAGCAGCTGGACAAGGTGCCCAGCATGGAGCGGCTGCGAGCCGCTCAGAAGCGCCGCACCCAGCAGCTGAAGAGGTGGGCCGTCTACGAGAAGGACATGCAGAGCAAGAAGCGCAAGGCCGACCGGAAGGGGCGCGGCGGCGGGAACAGCCAGCTGCAGCCGTCCCGGAGGCACGTGTCCTTCGCGGCCAGCGTGGCTCTCCTCGAGGCCACGGCCAGGAACGACCCGGACGAAGGTAGGGAGGCGTGTGGATCGGTGGAGGTGCTTGGTACAGAGCGTGGAGTTGGAATGACTGGAGTTTTGCAATGTGTGTGACTAAATATGGGTTGGGTTGGGGTGTTTTTATTATGATTGCGATGTTGGGAATAGTGTTTATTCCATGAGCGCCGTGAAGGTTGATATCATTTCGTGGGATCATTTTACGCAGTTTCAGTGTGGTGAAGTGAATGCCTTGACTGGGTTGCCCCGCCCATTCTGCCGGCGATTTGAGTTCGCCCTGCAGAAGGGTCACAAGAAGAGCAATACATTTCTTTCTAGTTTCGATACGTTTCTGCGGGAACTAATCACCAAGCTGGCTTTTCCCCCTGGCGCGCTATTGGCTGGTTTAACACAATGATGACAGGGAATCGACGGCAAGCAGCCAATTGTGTAATGTGTACAGAGTCATTCGAACTTGGCCCATTGATCACGCCAGCTTGCAAGACCAACGTGCAATCTACATTTGAGCTTGGTCTGGCAATAGCCAGTCTAGTGAATGCCTGCTTGGTCATCACATCAACAGCAGTTTATTTTTTGTGTGTAGCACATAGTGAAAGATAAAGCCACAAAAACAAATTATGTTGGTGAATAGTGAAGAGTATTTGATTAAGCTAACCATGCTGAATCTATTGATATCGATATTGGCCAGCTTGGATTGGTATACATAATATCCAACATTTAATAGGATCAAGAAGCTGAATCTTGGCAAGAAGCTGTGACTAGATGCAGAGAAGAAGTGACCCGATACGCAGGAGCAATGGACTCTTAAGGACAACAGACAAATGCGTTCTGCTCCTGTTGATTAAAGCGTGAGTCAGCCCGGGTCCTGTTTGTGGAGACAAAGTCAAAAGAACAACAACACTCTGTGTATTTGAATAATTGGTGCAATTTCTTGCCTTCTTCAAGACGTCAGGATATTAAAACGCCAAGGTCAGTGATACGATTAGCTTGGCCTGGCCCACTTTAACTGCCCGCAGAATTCACTCTTTTCTGACTCGATTCGTTCTGCCAGACGGGCCTTTATCATAGGGAACTAATGGAGTTGTCACGCAGATGAAACCGCCAGTCTTTTAATTAAAAAGGCCTTCGGATGGTGGCCCCTATTTGGCAAGGATAATTGTTTCCCACCTCCGCAATCCCGCGGTGCCACTGCCTTTCTGCAACCAAAACACCGGATTAGTGATGCAGATTCAATAGACGGCTATCTCTTAGATAAGACACACATTTTATTCTGGTGTTGTGTAGAAATTGGGGGGGAAACAATCTAGCAGCCAGGATCTAACCCAGGGCCAGGGCCCTGCTTGTTGAAGAGTTCTTCTTTCATGATGGAAACAAACACAGGTGCACAGAAGATGGCCATCCTTGCTTTTTCTTATAGCAAACAAAGCAAAAGCATATAAATACATACACTACCATCAGTTCCTTACAGAGGTAGAATCACTGCATAGTACAGTGTATAGTCTGTGGGTCTTCACTGTGCTGAGTAACCGAATCCAGATAAGAGAACCAGCAGGTGATAAATGGCTAGCTCCTAATTGAATGAAAGCAAACAGTACTTTGGCAACTTTTTTTAGCCCTACTCAAAATAAATCCTTTCACCTGGGATGTGATGCTGTTATGGGCCTTTTTACTGTTTTATTAAGAACTGATGAAAGTGTTGTTGTTGGGTTATATTTACCACTGCTAAAAGCTTTTTGGTCTCCGCTGCGACAAAATGGTCTGGGTTCCTCGCTGCTATTTACAGTAAAGGTGCAAAGTCAAAGATTTTGTTAACTGGCAAATTATTCCTCCACAAAATAGAGGGCATCACCCCTATTGTCAGAAACATGGAAATGCATATTCCCTCCCTCCTCCTACCTTCGCCTTTCCTCTCCCCCAAAAGCGCATTACCCACTGAATAAAGTTGAAAGCTTCCTGTTAACAGGAAGTATGTGCTACAGCGTTAGTTTTTGTCCTTCAAGCGTCTGTAAGTAAGAGCCATCATTCCAGGGTACTTTTGACATGATTGACAAGAGGTTAGAATTGAAGGTTAGAATAAGTCCTCCTTCGTCATTCTCTCATGTTGGACTGTGGGCGGACGCTGCATTGACGGCACTACGAGACGGTATTGGCTGCCTACTAAAGTAAACATCTCTGCAACACATTGCTTCAAATTCTGGTAATAACAATATTAAAAAAAGTTTTAAACATATGTTCAACTGTAAATTTTATGTTGACTACATTACTTAGAACTTTAATTGCTCAACATGTACATTATGAATTCAAAACTTTAAACTTATAAGTTACATATTTTAAACCTATAATTATCAAGTTGCTTCTTTAATTATATGTTTAAGACCTTAAAAGGTATAATTTATGTTGATGTTGCACCTTTTAAGACCTAAACCCAATTGGATGGCGGTTGGAATCAGAAATAGCATGCTACTGCTAGTTTAATATGACCAGAAATGTTTGATACATTATATATCCGTGAGTGGTCTTCCACTGATGTCATTAAAAAAACATTAAAAAAACATAAGGGCAGAGCAGATGTTGTAGTTGAATTAATCTGCAGTTTCTTTAATGAAAACTTTATAAATATTAAACTGATTGATTTTCTGAGCAAGCTGTTGGGAGTGGTGCAGTCTGTCAATGATAATCAACAATGTTTTTAAACCTTAATCTTCCCATATTGCTCAGATTTGTATATTTCTATGATGGTTATTGGTTGCTATTCTCGTGGGATGGTTCACCTAAAGTTCACTGTGGAAACCTAGCCTAACAAAACATATTAAGGGCGTGTGTGTGAGGAAGTTTCAATCAAAACGAATTGCATTGTTTTAAAGAGTCAACAAATACCCACTTAGTTACTTCATTGTATAATGAACATTGATTTTCCATTAGAATGCAATAGGATACTGTTTTAGATTGAAATCAATACTGTTACTTGAAATTGTATGTCCCATCAGTCTAAAAACATCTTCTTTGGTTCCTTTGGCCTTTTCTTGTCTTCATTAGATGGGTGGAAACGGCAGGCTCTGCATCTAGGCATAACTTTGCTTTGCTGTTGACCGTGTAATGCAGTGAACAAGGACAGACTTTAGAACCGATTTATTTGCAGTTGGCGTGGGAACAGAAGCTCCATGGTAGAGAGAGAGAGAGAGAGAGAGAGAGAGAGAGAGAGAGAGAGAGAGAGAGAGAGAGAGAGAGAGAGAGAGAGAGAGAGAGAGAGAGAGAGAGAGAGAGAGAGAGAGAGAGAGAGAGAGAGAGAGAGAGAGAGAGAGAGAGAGAGAGAGGGGCATTCTGCTAATCCCTTCTCTTATGGCCTCTGCCAATGGTTGATCACGGCACGTTACATGCAAGGAGAAAAAAGTTTTAACATTGTGAAATTGAAATAAATTAAACATTGTGGGGCACGGAAATTAAGAGGGCGGCAATGACATCCAACATTGAATGAATGAGTCAAATTGATCTGCAATGCAAACGACACCCTCTGGATCTAAACAGTGCAAGTCACACGGCCAAACGTGGCAGTGGAAAGTTGATTAGCAGATTACAGGGGCAGAAATAAGCAGATCCACTTATCACCTCTCGCAGACACAAGGGGCCGTGTGCAGTCTGCCCTTGGGCAGACAGGGCTGCTCTTGAGCTCATACGATGAAGCGCTTGATTTTGTCGAATGGGGGCCCTGATTCAAACGCTTATTGGCTGTATGGGTGGCGTGGAGTGTTCCCATTGATCCTGTGAAGTGTGTGTATGTACATTTTCCTTGGTGTGTGTGTGTGTGTGCGTGTGCCACACCGCTGTGCGGCAGTAGCTGTGACTCCAACCGGCGACCCCAGGAGGACCACATCGGGAGTAAGGGTACCGGTCACAATGTGTGTGGGTGTGTGTCTGCGTGCTGGCTGGCTGGCTGGCTGGCTGGCTCAACAGACAAGGTGAGGAGAGATCCGACACGGGGAGGTCAGACCCGAGGAGAAATGCAATCATGGAGGGACACTATATACAGAGGTGTCTGCTCGATGTGTCTCGGTGTTTGTTTACGTCTTATATCACTGTCCGTGTGTGCACTGATGTGCATTAGAGCCAGCGGACCTCTCCACCATAAAGTGATAATAGCAGAGAGAGTGGGAGGGGGGAAGATAAGGATAAGGTTGAGTTAAACAGCCAATAAAAAGGATGAGCTGGATCTGGATTGGGAGTCCTGCCCCTGTCCGGTCTTCACTGGCTTGTCCTCCATCTGTGGACCCCCGCCCTCCCCCTGTCTTCCCCAAGCGGGAGGCTGAATGGCTGTTAAGGTAAGTTAAGCTACCGGCGGGGGCATCACAATCCGTCTGTGCTATCCAGACTGATATGCTTGTGTCCCTCTCTGGGGAACGGCTGTCCAATGGTGGCGCGGTGGATGGGGTCAGGAAGGCCGATGAGGATACTCTAACGATCTGTGTCCTGTCTCATCATGGGCACACTGCGACCGGACACTGCTCTCACGCACACCAAACCCCAACATGCATGCATGCACGCATACATGCAGACACGTGCAAGTACACATACCGACGCGCGCGCACAGACACACACACACACACAAGTACAGACACTCACATACACACTAACAGACACTTTAGACTAGACCCCGGCCGGTATATCGGATGGCTGATTTTATTGACCGAGATCGTATCGGCGTATAGTTTTGCCGACATGAAAACGTTAAAAAATGTGTAGAATTATAAATGTAACCACCTCTCTATAAATCCTCTACTGCGGTGGTTGTACCTCTAAATGCTTTACCTGAGCAGTTTTACATCAATTTCTATGTTAGGTTAGCAGCTCCTACCCATACAGGTTCCTTTTAGCTCATGATTTTAATGTGATGCTGCTGGTCCCTGAAGCATTGCTGTATTGTGAGTAGCAAATCCCAAGGAGCCGCTCCACCCCTAAAATATATCGAATAACGGCCGATATATATTTTGATCTGTAATTTTTACTCTCCATTATCTGCATCGCCCCCAAAATCCAGTATCTTTCTGGCTCTGCTTTAGACTATTGATTGTAACCACAGAAGTGACTTATCGGTTTCAATATACTATAGAATAACGACTTTCTATAAATCTACAGGGTATTTCATTAGCCTCTGCCTATTTTCTTACAAATGAACAAATACTATTTCTGTGGCCATGTACAGTATACATTTTTGTGCTGCGAAGTGCGAACCAACGATGTTCATTGAAGTCATCCCTGATGTGTAAGCTAATTGGCAAACTGGGTCCATTATTTGGCCTATATCTAGTAAGGTGATGCTTTGCTTATATGCTTTCTGCCTCTTATCTTTTAATTAAATAGGCATTCATGAGTTCCTTTAGATGAGCTTCAACCATACCATTTTAAATTGAAATGGTCACAAATTGTCGGTACTTATGCAAAGTAAACATATTTGAGAAAACCCTTAGTAGTTACTGACACTAGGCACACTCTTTGGTGCACTAAAGTATCCACCTCATTAACCTACTATGTTTTTTTTCAATACCTGTCTCTTCTTCTCCTAACATTAATAATACACTATCTCATCGAGGCAGCAGGATCCTAATAAACTACCCCGGTCTCCCTGTCCTTCCCAAATAATGTCTGGCCAACAGTCTTGAACGGCAGCAAAAGCATAACAAGCTCTGTCACAGCCCTCTTTCTTTTACATGATACCCTTACCCTCACATTTGACAACATTGTCTGTCTTTCACAAGACCACACCCAAAGTGCACTGATGGCCGCTGTTTCCCACGAATCATGATTAATAGTCGCAGAGCAACCGCCTCACTCCATAATCCTTATTCCCTCAATCCCTTTTGTTAGAAACCCCAGCTTATGCCTCAAACTCCACCATCCTTCCCACTGCCGTATTATCATGAAACTCCCAAGCGTAAATAACGTTTCTGCTCACGTTGATTTATTTGACATTGACAAGCGACCAGGCTGAATGTGACGTCTCATTGAAGGAGGTTGGAGTGGGTGTCTGATACTTTGTTTTTAAATGAGGTCTTGTGGGGGCTTTTGTCTCTCTGTCTCATCAGAGCTGTGAGGTGGGGTCCCTGTAGAGGGGGGAATAGGCTTTGCTGCTCAGATGCAAATGGCAGCCACAGAGTAGCTCAAAGACAAATCAGGATAATAAGGAGGAAGAGCAAAAGACCATGATTACGCATGGAGAATCGCTGAATTTTCTGATATTATATTGGAGGTGGCATTTAGTATTATATAGGTCTCTGCGTTCAACAGTATTGGACTTGTATATAAACCTGCTAATGATCGGTTTCATTGCTCGCTTGATTACTTATTCTCCTGTTTACTTTCTTTCATCGAAAAAACAAGGCGCTTCTGAAATCAGTATCAATATTATTTTGAGCATTTTCTGAAAGTGCGGGAGCAAAGAATTCAGCCGTGGTTGTCAGATGTGTGTGTGTCGTTTTGAAAGTCGGGTCATTGTGGGCTCCTGCCCACCAGGCTACAAGAACTCACCGATAATGAGTCGGCCCACTCATTTGGGGGAAGGGGGAAGAGAAGGGGGGACTGGGGCTATGGTGCGATCTGATTGTAGCGCTATGTTGGGGGTCTCAAGACACGCGATTCGGCAGCCCCCTGGTAGAGTCGGGAGGGCAAAATAAACCTTTGAATATTATCATGCATGAGTCGCGTAGTGGGTGGGGGACAGAGACTGAAATCTGCGAACACGGGGGCAACAGCGGGTGGGTTGATCCAAACAGCCGATACAACGGATGACTGTGATATCTGGATTCAAATGTCGGCAATCGGACATAAGCCCACCATTTCCCTTCTTGTAATGGCTTAAAGTGCTGCCTCGCTGTTTACCAGAGCAAAACAAATCCTTTTGTCTGAACCAGGAAAAATTCTGTGTGCAAACGGTGCTTAAAACGTGCTTAAAACTGTCGTTCACTGGAGAGAGTGTCGATCAATCCAGTAGCCATTAAACAAATATCCCTAGCGGACCTCATTCCCGTCCACGTGGGTGGACGTGTTCCCCCACTTTAGTCCCATTTTGGGAGTTTTCCGGGAAGGCCCAGGTAATCTGATACTAGAGTCTGCATGTGTGTGTACCCCTGCAAGCTCATTGTGATACGTTATGCAGTGACGCCGCTGCAGAGCATCGGGTATGTGGAAACTATTGACATAAGAACAGCTTCGCGCTCTCACCTGTCTTTACCAAATTCATTTTAAAATATCAAAGTGACTTATGATGAACTTCATACCGTGCAAAGATTCCTTCCTAATGATCCAGCGTTCATAAACATACAAGATGTCACCAAAGTCAATGAGTTTAAAGGACACTTGAATATCCACGATCCCTTTGCGAGGTCAACAGTTTGGGTTCTATCGCGAATGGGACATCTCAAGGTCTCCAAGGAGACGGCTATTTGCCTCCCCCCCTCCCCCGCTGTATCTGAACCCCATCGATCCGTGGTGCTAAACCCCCCTCTATCTCAGCCCGCTGCCGCCCCCGTCATTCCGACAGCTCATACATCCCCATCCTCTTCCCTGAGCTGCGTCCAGGATCAACCACCAAGCCCCAGACCCACACAAACACACCCCCGTCACCCCCCAACCCCCTTCTTTACTCTATCCCCTTCTTCTTCTTCTTCTGTTTTCACTCCCAACCCCTCTCTCAACAAATTAACATTCCGCAGCCTTCTCTCTGGCAGATGCACATGCTATCGGCTACAGAGGGTCCTCTCCGTGCTAATAACTGGCCCTGACCGCAGCTATGGCGTGTCATGGTGTGGGCCACAGGCATCCTGGGCTTGTAGTTCTCCATGGGCCGTCCTTCACCTCGCGGCCACCTCGGTGCCAGACGCCGGCCGGGCGCTTGAACGGTCGCAATGACGTTGGGTTAGGCCGCAGACCGTCCGCCACGCGGTTGTGCGGAGCCGCTTTGAAAGGCATTGTGCGTGGCGTTCAATCGGCCGTTTGGGTATGCCGTGACGGTTGCGTTGTCAGTTGGACACGTGAGTTGAAGTGGGCCGTGGAATAATCTGCATTTTGGCGGCGGCAGCCTTGTTGCAACCGGGGAGAAACGGTGTTCTGGGTCATCGCGTGTCACGAAGCTTCAAAGTTGAGCGGGGCCCATTTTTTCACAGTCTGTTGGCCTCGCGTTCAGCAATTAAAAAAGCTGTCCACATTTCGGGTGGACTAGTTACCATTTATGTTCCCTCTGCTAAGCCTCGTTCATATGGACCCTGTTCCGTTTACCAGCTTCTTTCAGTCTGAAGCCCTTATCAAGATCTCCTTCTCCCTCTTTTCCACCAGCCCCCCCCCCCCCCCCCCCCTCCCTCCCCAAGCCCCTACTCATTTCAATCGCAATCCCCCCGGGTGAGCACAGCCTCTCAAGTTGGTAACTCCTATTACCATGGTTACTGAATCCATGGAAGGAATCAAAACGCCAGGAAGCATGGCCCACAGTTACCAGAGTTACTTATGCTGAGATCAAGTGTGGCATCCTCAGCGCTGCTGCTGCTGCTGCTGCTGCTGCTGCTGCTGCTGCTGCTGCTGCTGCTGCTGCTGCTGCTCCCGCTGCTCCTCCATGTGGGGCTGGTGTGCTGGGAGACGGGGGTGTGTATGTCTGTGCTGTGTATTCTGGGAGGGAGAGAACGGGCTGGTATCTGTGCTGGTAGCATTAGATGGAGATGTGGTGTGGTTGCTGTTGGATAGGGCCCAACTATATTTTTGTTGAAGTTATAATGGCATTTTTGGGCTTGTTGAACATAATCTGGGTTTTATTTTGGTCTGCCTTCAAATCGGCCCTTTTTACATTTTTGGTGCTGTTGCTTCGCATTCTGCGATTTGCATTCACTTAAGACAGCGATGCCGGTGTGTGTGAGAGGGGGGGTTAAAGGCACTGTCGATTAGGTGCTTGACTCATCAGCACCAATCATGCTAAATCTCGTGCTCCTTTCAGCCTGCTGCTTACCCAGCCCCTGCATCATGCCTCTACGTCCATGTGCCAGAGATTGTGTGGTCTTGCATGCCACGACCATAAATCCTGCGATAACCCGTTGGATTAAGAGAGCGGGATTAGGCCCATCCCACCAAACGGCTTCAAACGAGCCTCATTAAAAGCATAAACTGCTGATGGCAAGATCATGCTGGTTCAACAGGGCATATGGTTGGCTATATCTGGCAATTTGGATTATCTGTGTTAAAGCTATTATTTTGCTTTCTGATAGTCGAGTTTCACACACACTCGACTATCACTGTTTTGATTTAATTTGGGAAGAATGTCACTCAAACTTGGAGGATGTCATCAAGGTAAAAGTATAACAGTTTGTTGATGATTTTTGTGGATTACATTGAAAATGGCAAAAGCTATCTTAATGCCTTGTTTACAAGGTCCACACAAATAGTCAGTGGTTCCCCTCCCTTATGTCTATCTTTAACTCTCTGTCCCTCTCTCTCTCTATCTGTTACCCTCCCTTTAACTCTCTCTAGCCCTCTCTATTTGCATCTTCCATTGCTCTTTCTCTCTCCTTCTCTCACTCTCACTCTCACTCTCACTCTCACTCTCTGTCTCTCTCTCTCTCCGTCTCTCTCGGTTTCTCTCTCTGTCTCTCATTTGATCCCTCTCCTTAACCCTATCGCGATCTCTTAGAGGTAAGAAGGGTTTAGTAACGAAGGTATGAAGCAGCTAACTCACTGTTTGATCAAGGCTT
This sequence comes from Gadus morhua, assembly GCF_902167405.1. NCBI lineage: Eukaryota > Metazoa > Chordata > Actinopteri > Gadiformes > Gadidae > Gadus > Gadus morhua. The sequence goes on from NC_044060.1 coordinate 15,111,388, forward strand.
GAAGATACCAAAAAGCTCTACCTACTAGTTATAACGGGTTGATGTTTTGTCTTTCCTGTATAGCGTTGCCTCACCCAAAACCACGCCCCTTGGATTTATTTTCGGGTGGATAGTGTAAGGGCTGCTGTTCAAGCCCCCATTGGCTGTTTGATAATATTATACTACATACTACTTATATAACACTCATACTATGGAAGCTGTGTGTCTTACTGCAGGTTTAAGGCCAGAAGGCTACAAATGCGGCAATAGAGAGCCGCATTGTAGCCGCTCATTTAGACTTCAAACGCAGTGGATCTGAAATCCACTGGCGTCCACAGAATAATGCTTTGTGATATTTTTGTTTCAGCTTTTTGTGTTATGAAAGAAACACTGTAGAAATGAAAAGAAATACGATCAGATGATAAAAACGCAATTCCGGAGCAGTGGTCTCCGCCGACTCTGATTCAGGCAGGGTGAGATATGACTTTCTCCAGGGTAGAGAGAGGGCCAAATCGGGGCCAAATCGGGCTCAAACGGGCTCATGAGCTACATGGTGACTAAGAGCCCAGACCAATCTGATTTCAGGTCACAAGGGGGTGGAGAAGTCCCCCCCCACTGTTCAGGTGAACTTTTCAAACCGAGCCTCACGCTGATTTAGCTGCGTAGACAGAAACAACGTGGGCGTTCCAGTTCAGTTTCTACTGTATTTGAAGTAGTTTTAATGGATCATTTAGGCATAATTTAGAAAATAAATGAATACATGTGTGATTAATTATGAATGTTGTAAACATGAGTTTTTATAAACGTAGCGGTAAAGCAACAAGTAGGCTTTTCCATAGCTGTGTAGATAATCAACAAGCCAAATAAAGGAGCAAGCCCTCCTCCCCCTCCACCTCCTGCCCTGGAACGGGGAGTGCAGAGTCCACAATGGCCTTATTTTCCAGGAAAGGAGAGAGGAAGAGTCTGCCGCAGAAATGGATTGAAGGCCGTAGTGACAGTTATTGGATTTTGTTTGTGGTGAGTGACCAATGATCACTGCTGGTCAGAGGATTATTAAAAAATGTACACAGCCCTACTAACATCAGAGACTATAACTTGCAGGGACATGTAGACCATTCAGCATTATAAAAGTGTGACAGTATTGCTATCTCACAAGCACTTAATGTGTTTCCGAACATATGTTTTTCAGAATTCCTTACCGTTGATTTCGACTAGAATCATGGGGAAGAGCTGACGTCTGCTCTCCAAGATGTTAGTGCGTACCCTGTCTGTGAAGACTGGATGTCTGGCAGCTGTTGTATTTGCCAGCTGTAACAAAGCACAAGGGGCATTTTTAATACGATTTGATTTTTCTTTTTCAAGACAAATAGCTTCGGCGAAGGACAGATAGAGGAAGGCTGTTTTGACTGCACACGCTTATCTTTACACATTTTTGCAGGTCTACTACCTCGGCCTCTTCCGTATTTTGGAGGACACTAGGATGCCTGACATTGTCTGGTGATGCTAGTGAACATCCTGTTCCAACAAAACCACAAGGCTGTCTCGCTCCGTCTCCTCGCATGTTGTGAAACGCCATGTAAAACATGTAGTACTATTTCTTTTCTAAAGTGATCAACTCTGTCTTAGGTCGAATTGAGGCCATTTCAAACAATGCACACATCCCCACTCATGTATTGTTTTTATCTTTGTTTTTTTGTTTTTCAAAAGGTGTATTTTATTTTATATTTTTTTATTCTGCCACTGCTTTAGCAGATACACCAGTAAGAGCAAGGGAACATACAATTAAAGTCTCCTAATAGCTCATCATGTGGCAGGATAATTATAACACACAGTGCAATGCTAATTATACCAGCCATCTTCTCTGCTCACGTCCTACTAAAGCCAATGTCATTCTGCTTAAGAACGTGCCACGTGTCCCACTTTTGGAACCGTAGCCAGAATGGCGACAGTATCCCAAATGACTATTCATTATAGTCATTGTTGTTTCATGGAAACTGTGAGTTAGGGAGAGTACCTTGTAGAAGGGAAAGTTTGCGTTACTAGTAGCAGTAGTAGTAGGCTGGTGTAAATAAAAGGTGTCAGTTGTGGCGTACGACTTAGACAGGGCTTTTTTTGTTTTTTTGAAGGTTTTATCCTTTTTATTGTAGAGTGAGTCAGGAAGGTGTGGAAGATGGAGGGGAAGACATCCAGCAATAGACTACTCGCGAGGATCAAGCCCCGGTCGCTGTGGTCAGGACTGGGCCTTAATGGTACGTGTGCTACCCGTTGAACCACCGGGGATGCCCCAAACAGGGCTGGACCATTCCCCATGGGGGTCTCAGGCTTTGGTATGGCGGCGCCACACACAGCTGCTTTTATATCTCACATCCTCATCTCAACCGCACTCCATCTGAGAGGGTCCCCCTCCCCCACCCCCATCAGTCCCCTAGAGGGGAGGGAGGCAACGGGCTGGTCAGAGCGACTCCGCACAAGGTCCAGCGAGTTATTGGTTGGCCGATATCCGTCGTACGTATGTATACACGCACACAACGCCAATCTACAGGCAGCTGTGGATAGAATTTGGCCCACCTCCTTTTCCTTGGGTTCCTTCGCCATTCCGCAATAAAGATACTTTGATCTTTGAACAGGCAAGATGTCAGTGGTGGAATAGCGGGAAACGTGCCGATGCTGGATGTAATGATACCTGAGTAAGAATTTGAAGGCTTCAATTATGAGCTTTCCGAGCTCAATATTTTACATTAGCCACTTTTAATAAAAAAAAGCAATTCCTATTGTCTGTATTCCTAGTCGTAGTTTACAGGGCTTGAAGAGATGACGTCATAAAACATTGATCAGATTTGTAATTTGGGTTGGTTGTGTCAGCAAGTGAGGCCTTCAAAGCAGCACCTGCCATCAGATGAGGCAGAGGGTGAAGACAGCATTGATGAACCTCTACTCTGGTCTCAATAATCTGCCATCACATGTGATTGATTTGATAGTTACACCCAACCCAACATAAGTAACAGTTGGTTGCATTTGCTAATGGGCTAGAGATAGCCTCGATTCATCAATTGGGCTTCTGTGAACAGTAGTCCAAAGCTAGCGCTAACGTCATCAACTTGCCCACCACGTTTTGGGGAATGAACGTTATGGACTTATGGACTTAATAGTGTGTGTGTGTGTGTGTGTGTGTGTGTGTGTGTGTGTGTGTGTGTGTGTGTGTGTGTGTGTGTGTGTGTGTGTGTGTGTGTGTGTGTGTGTGTGTGTGTGTGTGTGTGTGTATACACGGAGATAACTTGGCATCGTGTTTAATGAGCAATAGTAGGGGGATGGAATCTCAGCTCGATCACATTGTGTGTCGCCTCTGGTCACTTGGTAGATGATATGAGCAGGCTGTGCGATGCGAGTGAACAAAGTTATTATTGTTTTATGTATTTGATCACTGAGATTGTTTTTTGGCTTGGAACCCAGTGTGCCATCATGAATATGCTTCAGGACAATCCTTCCTAATTTCCTCTTTTAACTTTGTCTTCTTTATGTTAACATTTTATTGCATTATTTGAAGGCCATCAGCCGTCCTAGTCTTTAAATAAATGCATCAGCATAGGCCGTTGCAAAGCTGATATCGGTTGCCCATTCATCTGCAGGCTGTTACAGCCACACACCAATCCCTCCTTCTCCTCTCAATGCGTTCATTTGTTCGTATAGCTGCTCGCAAGGGGCCTGCCTTATTAGCGGCTGGCTGTGTGCCGTTGTTACGCTGTGCGTGTCTGTTGTTTCTTTTAACAGGTATCGACTCCCCCAGGGCCAACGCACACATAGGACCGTTGGTGCATTGTGTGTGTGTATGTGTGCGTGTGTGTGTGTGTAAGAAGCAAGGCCTTCTATGTTATCTGGTAGAGATCTAGAACAGGATGTGGTGGTGAGTGACTCGGTAGACTACTGCGAGTCCTTTGCTGAACTCCTCCTGGCTTCAGGGGAAGTCACGACGTCTGGGGTATTTTAGAGGGTCAGAGAATATAGAGTTAATCGACACCTGTTCCCGCCCGACAAGAAACACATTAAAAGTCTGGCGTGTAGTTTAGGCCCAACAGTCTTGTTAAACACTTGTGAACCAAGAGGAGATTTACAGCAGTGCTGCTGTGGGACTGTTGTTTTAATAACCGATCAATTCATCAAATGATGATCAATTCATCAATCTTTGAATTGATCGATCAGTTGGAGTAAGTCCGATAACAAACCGCCACATAATACAATGGCCTTATCAGGGGACACACACACACACACACACACACACACACACACACACACACACACACACACACACACACACACACACACACACACACACACACACACACACACACACACACACACACACACACACACACACACACACTGTTTTACAGGGTTTTCCAAGATAACAGGAAGGAAGGGGGGGGAAGACTTCCTGTTAGTTGCTGATGTTTACTGTTATCTCTAGAGGAGGACCGGGCGTGGCAGCTCCACCATCTCCCAGAATGTTCTCCTCCCCGTTATGGAATTCAGAGGGGTCTGTGAGGTAATCCCTGTGGTAATCCTTCAAAGTTAGGCATATGGGATCCATTCTGAAAACTTTGCAAAACTTGCATGTCTGCATTCTGTATGTGTGTGTTTTCTTCCTCTATGCAGGTGCCCTTATGTTGAACCAATCAATAGAAAAATCTGTTTTCTTTTTTACTTTTTTACTTTTGCTTGAACGCTTGAATGATTTATGATACATTGCTTTAGTTTTCCTTCTTCTTTCTCTCACTTTCTCTTCATCAGCAAACGTTTACAAAAAGTAAATATACTTGTGCAAAGTGCACACAAACGCTGACTGCCGGATTATTTATAAAGGGGCAAGTTTTTTCCCCCCTACCTGTTTCTATTATTAAATACAGGATAGTGAAGTTGTGGAAGCAGGAAGAAAGTGTTTTTTGGTCATGTCAGCATGCAGGGGTCATCTGTGTTTGTGCGAATACAACTGCCGTATATGTGTCCCTTTGGCAGATCGCAAACATGACCCTGGTACTGCATTGTTACTGCCGCACGCACTCACAGGCACACACACACACACACACATACATACATACATACATACATACATACATACATACATACATACATACATACATACATACACGCGCGCATACACATACACATACACATACACGCACATGCACAAAACACGCAACAGAAAACACACACGCACGCACACGCACGCACAGAAACACCCACACAAACGCGTACACACACATGTGCACGCACAGAAACACAATGTAATCGAATGGTAATGCAAGCAGTGAAAGATGGCAGCAGAATGGGCCCACTTTGAAAGTCCATCCATTGTTGCTCCGGGGCTCTGCGGTCCCGGGGCCACTCTCAATTTCCAGATCCAAATGACCACGCGATGCAGACGGAAACCATCAATACATTAAACCAGCAACAACAACATGCTGCTGCTTTTCTCTTCCGTGGTCAGTCTTCCCGTCATCATCCCTCACCTCGTCTGAACCTTCATAGAAAGAGCCATCATAACTAAGATGCTGATTGTTTCCATGCCGATGCATTCTATCGCTTCCTTAGCTATAGCAAATGCAAGCAATTTGCGTGTATTTCTCTGTATCTGTGTGTGCATTTAGTTTTTTTATCCCTAGCTGTGTGTTGGGATTTCTGTCTTGTGTGTGTGTGTGTGTGTGTGTGTGTGTGTGTGTGTGTGTGTGTGTGTGTGTGTGTGTGTGTGTGTGTGTGTGTGTGTGTGTGTGTGTGTGTGTGTGTGTGTGTGTGTGTGTGTGTGTGTGTGTGCCGCTTTAGCCTCAAACCAATTTAAAATTGAAGTCTTCCACACATCACTCACTTACACACATTGCATATGTCCCGGTTTGCCCGGCAGCCTCTGCTGTACGTTTCTCCCTCCCCGGCTAGCCTGCAACTCTTCTGCCTCTCCCAATGCATATTTATTTACCAATGCATTATGTTCTTGTGCTCCCGTGGACATCTCTCCATTTGGTCGAGGGGGAGAAGAGCTATCTGACTTCTGTCGCCATCAGCCCGCCATATGGCAGCTGTCACCAAATGATTGCTTTTCCATGCTCTGACAAATGGGGGGAAATAGAAGAATGCGTTTTGCACAGACATCACGACTCACCGTACGAGTGACCGATGGGACAGACCCCATGGCCGTGGGTTCCCCGGATGTAGCTTTGCAGCTCATTATGAAAATAGAAAAAAATAAATGACAATTATAATTTACCTTTTCATTTTGACCAAAATCAAAGCGCTAATCAAAGTGCAAGTATGTTAAAATAAGTACACCTACATTGTCAGATGTGTATACAGATTACGTTGTTTTTTGTTCTGTTTTTTTTTTGCTAAAATCCTTATCCAGTGTCGGGATTTCTTTGTTCGCTCAGAAACTGCCAATGCTCTAATTGTTTACTATTAATGCAAAACTGAAGTGCACAGAATAAAACTGTACAAATACAGTTCATACTCTTATCGCATTCGATTCTTGCCAAAGCAATTATTGTTTGTCCCTTGGTTTTGCCAATGTATTCACATGGGTTTGCTAATATAGGACTTCATAGACATAACTTCTTATAATTGGAAGCTTTTACTAAGAGTTTAACTAATAGAACAATTACATAAAATGTTTCATTCCCACTATTCCAGTTGTACTTGCAATTACATGCCACCATGCATGCACACACAAACACACGTACTCACTCACTCACTCACTCACTCACTCACTCACTCACTCACTCACTCACTCACTCACTCACTCACTCATTGACTTACTCCCTCACTAACACACACATACACTCTCCAGCCTATTAGACTCCAGACTTGCTTCTCTTGAGATGTGTGTCCAAAAAAGTTTTTGGCCAGTCACGTTAATGTCGTCACAGATTAGGCCTGCTTTTGGCTGAATAATTGTGGGTATATTTCTGTGTAATGTTCCTGTTTCCAACTCACTGCTACGTCTGCAACACTTATATTCATAATCCTGGAATAGACTTTTGCTGACTTCCTGTAGCGTGAAGTATAGCAATTCTGTGTTTGCTGCAACCCACAGATTTGTTCCATGTGCGTGTGACTGTGCATATGGTGTTATGCGCTTTCACATTCAGGATGCCCTAAAATGACTTGCTTCCACTCCAACATTTTTCTCTGCGTATGATAGTAATACAGTGGCAAGAATCATCCAAAATCCCTCCCTTCTTTCTGTTAGACTCCATTCGTTCTGTCAACCTTCTCTGCTCCCAGTTAAGAACTCAATGTGTCACCAAACTGATTCATCACTCAAGGCTATTTCCCTCAAATCCATTAAGGCTAAACTGGCCGAAACAATCCCAACAATGTTCACGATGTCTACAGGAACCCTATGCCTATCCTGTGCTGCCCTGGTTCTGATTGGTTCCAGTGGTTGGGGTGGGTGATCGGTGGTAGCAGCCACAGCACAGACGGTGCTGTGTGACAGTGCTGGTGTTCCCTGATTCAGGGTCCAGAGACGTAGGGTTTATTGGATCAGGCAAAAAGCGTAATCCCAGAGCATCGTAAGGTCATCTGTCTCTCTCACACACACACACACACACACACACACACACACACACACACACACACACACACACACACACACACACACACACACACACACACACACACACACACTCCCATGCACGCTAATACATACAAAATCCCATACACACTAGTATTCTGAACATACACAATCACATGTATGCACAAACTCACTCCTGACATACAAACACACAAAAAACTCCTGACCCCTGCAAACACATGCTTGCAACACACACACCCCAACTCCCACTCCTGCAACACGCACACACTCCTGACACACACACACACACACACACACACACACACACACACACACCTGACACACACCTGACACACACACAAACATACACCTGATACACACTCCTGACACATACACATACACACTCCTGACACATCCACACTCCTGACACATCCACACTCCTGACACATCCACACTCCTGACACATCCACACACACACACACACACTCTCTTTGAACACCTGTTCTCAAGGTCGGCTGGCTAAAGCCCTGAAACAGCTGATCATTAGACCATCCTCTTTGTGCTGATGTATTATTGCTGCTTTTTATGGGATGGCAGAATGATCTCCACCAGATACTTGACCCCTAGTTGTGACCTGTAAGGAATGAAAAGATTCGGGGTTATGGACTCATAACTCGCCAGCATAACAACCTGGTTTGTTTCTCACCCATTGCATTGGTACTGGTTTTATCCTGGTTGTGAATAACAAGGTTGATGCTGCAGGAAAAGATTGTTAGTGTTAGTGATTCAGACGAGGACAGCAAAACATGGATTGAGGGACGATGAGCATTAAAAGGAAACCATCCAACAAAGCTTTTTTCTAATCATTTTCAATCCCCCTGTTTCCACAGTTCGCTACCTACTGAAAAACAACGTGGGCCCAGACCTGTGCAACGAAGACGGCCTCACAGCCCTCCATCAGGTAAGATACACAACACACACAGTCCTCTGCTTTGCCTTCTCCATCCTTCTCTGGTTTTGAAATGTGCTGGACTATCGTTTCCTACGTGGCGTTCTATCAGTCTGTTTGTCTGTATTCCCTGCATGTTTTTGTTTCCTAAATGGTTCTTCTGAAACGTGATGTTGTTTCTTCTGTTAGTGTTTGTGAAATGTGTGTGTGTGTGTGTTTGTGTGTGTGTGTGTGTGTGAATTTGTTGTCTTCCTAATTGGCCTTCTCTCCAGCCGACCTCTTTCACAAAATAAGCAGAGGACGAAGGGAGCTAAGCTAATTTCCAAATCATTTAATATTATTTTGTTACCCTGTTTGTCTAATGAAGAGGGTCCTTCAATGGAGCCCAGGTTTGGGGGAATTTGAGTTTGCTTTCCTGAAACTCAACAGCCAGTGTAACCGCCCAGCTGATGTCACCAGGGCAAGTCGGTTTATTACGGCCTCGAACAATATTGATGGCTACATTTCCATTTAAAACTTGTCTCGCCTGGAGGAGCATATTAATAACAGCCATGCGGGGAAAAGAATAATGAGACATTCAGATTGAAAATAAATAACTGAGCCATAGCCAACCTTGAGCGTGAAATCGACTCTGTGAGTGCGGTGTGATATAACGTCGGCAGAAACTAACGTTGAAAATGTTCAGAGTTCTGAGTCAGTTGAAAGCTTGTTGCATTAATACTACTAAAACTATTGCCTCATGGTTAAGTGGATGGTATGTTCCATACGAATATCCAATAAACACATCTTTCAATGAAAACTATCTCGAACATACCAGCCATATATCAGCTTTATTTTATGCATATTTTCAGTTTCATCTTAAATTCAGAGCTTTAGATCCTCTCTCTGGCAAGACGTAGTGTCTATTAATTCCAGTGGCATTGCCTGGCTCCAGCCACTGAATCCCGCCTACTTTAAAAGGGCAGGATCCGCTGTTGGTTCCTCTCGAGTGTTACTCAGCTCTATCGGAGCCTTCACCTAGTCAAACAGCATCTTGTAGGCAGGACTCGATGAAGGAATCTGTGTGACCACCATGGCCACCAATTAATAAGGCGACTCCTGTAGCCTAAGTTCGGATTTTGCAGCTGTTTTGAAAGATTCGTACAGAAATACTGGTTGTCAAACCGAGAACAGATAGCTACTACACTTGCATAATCGCTATCCACTTAGAGATTGGTTTAGGTGGAAGTATTCTCGGATAGAGCATTCCTACAATGTTGTAGCAGGACTTCTGGGGGGAGATGGCACAGAGCCTGCGTGAGAAACAAAAAACTGAAAGGGACGGAGTTACATTTTTTCTTCTGTTACGTTACAGACATTTCTAGCAAAGACAAACTCATTTGCACGAGTGGATGAAGCTTTCAGTAGGGGACTTTAATTAGCGTGATTCTACAGAGGCCAGTTTACTTGGGTGATGATTTGAAGTCTTAACACACTTATTTTTTATTTACAGTATTCTAGTGCTGGCCTAGTTTGTGTTCGCCCATTATGCACTTACAGGTCCCGCCTCCAGCCGCATGGTTGGTTGAAACAGATATAAAGCGAGAAAAAGTGCAACGCCCTGAATGGAGCATGTCTGCCATCAGACTCTAGATTGTTAATCTAAAATCTGATTTGTGAGATTATGGGGGAAGCAACATTCCCAGTCTTTGAAAAACAGCTAAGATTGGAGAAACTTGAGACAGACTCATGAAGTGAAACGAAATAGAGCTTCAGAATGATAACCAGGCAGACAGTGGATATAAGTGACTATTACAGTGGTGGCAATGGATCCCTGGCTCCCTATGAAATGGTCTCTCCTTCATCCTCTCCTTACACACTTTGCTGTCATAAATGATATATCTGATGATATTGCATCAACCTTAAATATTTCAGGCATTGCAACTGCTATCGTATTGCTCTTTCCTCCCTCACTTTGTTTCTCAGCCTCTGGGACAAAGAAAGCCCCCACAATGTCTTGCTTCAGGTTCAGGGAGCGTCAAAACTAGCAAGAAGGGCATGGAAATGTACCTGTCTGACAGTACGTGTCCTGGGTTTTTATTTTCTGAAAGCTATTCGCTTTGCGTTTAGTTTACCTTTTTTGTTGTCGGGACAATCTGGTCAATTTAAACCAATCAATCAGCCGATAAAATGGCTTCAAACATTTTAGTTGTATTGCTTTGGAAGAAAGAGAAATGCTTTTGACAGATTTGATCCAGACATAATGCACCAAGGGAAACACGCACGCACGCACCCAGTGCACATTAAACATACACCCACAAATAAATACAACCTCAGCAGCTTAGCAGAATTGATTGGCAAGTAAGTGTGACACGTACAAGGGATCTTTCTTTGTATTTGATGTACGCTGTCGCCTACTGAGGCCCACACACGCACGTACGCATGCTTGTAATCTCACATTATGGTCGCAGGACACTGAGTGGCTCAAGCAGAGACGACGGTCTTCAGCAGCACAATCAAGGCCACAGATTCAGAAGGACGTTGAAAGAGGTCATGAGACAATGAAGTCTTTTGAAGAGCAAAGAGGAGCAAGGGTTATCTTTTGTAAGTACCAGTCCATTGCCTGACATACGCAGAAGGTATGTCAAAAGATGGCCCCCACGCTTTCTTCCTTCTTCAACGAACTACACACACAGTCAGTCAGTCAGTCAGTCAGTCAGTCAGTCAGTCAGTCAGTCATAAAACTGAAAATTCATCTTATACTTATTTATGAAAGTGCAAGTTCGGTGCGGTTTGGTAGAGTAGTGAAGGTGCGGTTCGGCCCAGCTCAGTTACGGCTCGCGTTTCCACCGCCGACAGTACCCTCATGGTTGGGGGGGGTTAAACCGGATCGCGATAGCGGCGGCAGCTACGTTAGCATTGTGACCTCATAGCAGCCCGACACAGTGTAGCCTGCTAATAAATCCAAGGAAAATTAAGAACGCGCACAATGAACCAAGATCAACCATGTAGGACGTCCAAGAAGGACGGCAAACTTTTGTGCGGATAATGTGTTTGTTTATTATCCCCCTGTCTCACGGAAGTGCGATTCTCTCGACCAATCAACAGACGGCGTGTGTGTAGCTCGAACTGAGACGCCCTTTCAGGCGTCTTTGGTTGTCCCTGAAGATTGCGGATCGAACATTAGTTTGGCGTTACATTAATTAATTTGCACGCCAGTTTCATTCAATTTTATACCGTACACACACACACACACACACACACACACACACACACACACACACACACACACACACACCCCCACTGCACCAACGGTCTTATGTGTGCGTTGGCCCTGGGGGAGTCGATACCTGTTAAAAGAAACAGAAGCGCACAGCGCAACAACGGCCAGAGGTTAAATCCGGATCCATACTTTCCGTGTCTGCGAGGGTCCACGTAACGTATATATCACCATCCTCCCATGTCCGCGACGCCCGTGGTGGACCCCTATGTGGACTCAACACTCTGACCAGAGCAGACTGTACGCATAGCAAGCCCCCCGGTCCGATGCAGGCTCCAGAGGACTAAACAGATGCATGCTGTGAAGAGAGGTCGTTCGAGGGGATCCGCTGGTGCCAACAGTTATATAACCAACCGTGAAACAATATATCGAACTCCTGGCGAGAAGTGCTTGGGAGGGCTGAAGATGACATTTACTCTCCTATTTACTCGCGCGTGCACTTCTACTCACGCATGCAAACAACGTTAAGGGGCTAATGCACCATGACGTTGTTTGCATGCGTATTAGGAGAGTGAAATGTCATTTTCCACCTGCATAAGGATCTGGAAGCGTGCATGGGTGGTGCGCTAGAACCACGTGGACCCGGCATTATTATGAATGGAACTGCGGACGCGCGTGTTGCTATTGCTGGATGTGTAGCGCAGAAAGTATGACCGAGCCTTTAGGCCATTGGTTCACGTAGAGGCCATTGGTTCACGTAGAGGCCACTTTGTGAGTCTGTGTGTCTCTATTTTTGGAAGGGGGGTAGTGTGTAAGTGTAGGTGTGTGTGTCTGTCTGGTTGGGGTCAGGGGTGTGTGTGTGTGTGTGTGTGTGTGTGTGTGTGTGTGTGTGTGTGTGTGTGTGTGTGTGCGACTGTTTTTCTGTGTGATTGTATAGGATTAATATTTTTTCTGAATACTGTTCTAATCGCAAGGCAACCTGTCATGCTAATGCACAGCCATGGTCCCTTCCAGCCCCTCTCTTTGTGCCCTCAACACATGCAACATTGCCCCCTATTAAAACGTCGCCCTCTCCTTTCGCAGCTGCTGCTGTCGGCCGCTACGCTACGTTAGCTCTGCAGAGCTGAAGGCAGGGACAGCACAGTGACTAAGCATATCGAAAACATTTATCAAAATATGTATTACACCAGGGTGATAAATTTTCGCAAATATTCCGTCCTCTGACTTGGATTATTAACATTAGAATTGGAATTGGTGACCAGATGATTTACCTCACCAAGTCAAATTTGAGCTAGGTATAAATTCTTGCATCCATACCTCCACCATATCAGGCATATAATCAATGTGTGAGCCCAGAAATAAACCCTTTTAGCCACATATTCCAGTATGCAAGACCCACATCTCTCCCAGCACCACCTTCAGTATCAGCATCTCTCCCAGCACCACCTTCAGGAATTTCACCCCCATTCCCGTCTATTTATTCCAAGCTTTGAAATGCTTTATAGCGTATTTGCTGGTTGTAGCTAAACCCTACCAGCCCACAGGCAGTCTCCCGGCCATTCTGCTGCTGTTGTTGTCCACAGACACAGCCCGACCTCCCCTCTTTTCTGGTTGGTGGACTTTGTGGAAAGCCCATTATTTCCTGCCTTGTCAGATGTTCTTTGCAGAGGAGATGACGGGTTGGCACCAATAACGAGAAAGGTTTGGAGAGTACCACTTCGGTACCAGTTGTGGGTTAAAACATCGATTTGAAAGGAATATCTTTTTGAGAGCGTCGTTTAAGAGTGTACCAAATGTAAATGTATTGTTGTCGGACTTCATCACTCCTTGGAAAATTTCTGTTTAATGAATTAATAATTGGGAGCCAGCCTCTTGTTTGTCTTTTTCTTTCAATTTCTTTGCCGGTCATCATTTGATCACACCTTTTGGCAACATGAATCAGGAAGTACTGAAGAGTAATGGAAAGCAACTCTTCATAACATCGCACTTCTGCTTCTTCATTCAAGTCATCAACCACTTATATCTCACACACACACGCACACACACTCCCACCTCTTGTTGTCTCTTTCTCTATCTGAACGTCCTGTTCAGTTCTAAAAGCCCCATTGAGTTCCCATTAAGGCGCCCTCTGTGTACAGGGGGGCATCCAGCTCCGACAGACCCACGTGGCGATTCATCCCGGTACTAATAGGTCTGAGGAGACTTCCCTTATAGTGCTGAGTCGGTCCCGGGTCCTGTATGATCCACCTTATCTTGTCTTCAGTTGCTCTCCATCTCTATTGTTCGGATTCTCTGCTTTATTCCTCTTTATTTCTATGCCTTATTCTCTTGCCTCTCTTGCTCGTCTTCCTCCCTCTTTCTCTCTCTCTGTCTTTATCTCTCTCTCTGCCTCACTGCCTCTTTCTTTCACTCTCTTTATAACTCTCGCTAAGCCTCTCTCTCTCTCTCTCTCTCTCTCTCCATCTCGGCCTATTTCGCTAATTGTCTCTCGCTCTGGCTCTGGCTCTCTCTCTCTCTCTCTCTGCCCCTCTGTCTCTCGACACCAGGAAGTGTCGTTATTTGATCTGGTTGACAGAAGCCAGGGCTACCCTGGAGAGAATGTGCAACGTCTAAAATCACTGGTGGTGAAAAAACACAAGACAGTTCATACTTTCAGCAGTAGAAGGAGTGGAAGTAGAATAAGAGCAGTGGGTCGATAACGACCCTGTAGTCTGGCGTCGCCACTCTGAAACTGACCAAACAATGGTCCGTAGCATTGCCCCGTTTAAACCTATACTTAGAGCGGGGCCCTGTCCCCACCAACCACGGAGGAGCCTTACTATACTACAACCCTGTTTTATTGCAGACTGTCTGCTCGTTGCGATGCCTACCCCCTCGTCTGTGATATATCGCATTTTCCCAGGAAACAGTGGGCGTCGGGAGCCAAGTGGGGTTCCTCGGAATGCCTTATTATGGTAGCGACAGGGAGGGGAGGCCAGAGTGATGTGAGATGAAGGAAGCGGCCGGGGACCAGAGTTGGTCTACCGCCTTTACAGTTGGAAAAGACACGAGGCTTAGGAGGTTTCTGTGAATAGAAAGGTTGACTTGGATGCTTTACACGTTGAGGTCCATGTAATGTGTTTTAACGATAAATAACCCGTTCTATATCTAATCATATGTATATGCCATATTGTTGTGGATCATGATGTTTGCTTTAGTTTTGCTTTGTTTATCTTAATCTCAGCAGTGCGGATCCAGTGGTAAATGTACAAGAAAGGGTAGGCTTACTTTTTAGTCTCCTGACTTTTACCTAATCCACACCAATACCTATCCTTAATGTAATTTTTTTTAAATGACATAAACATAAGCGATTGAATACAAACCTACCAGGGTTATAAGGTAACCTTATGCTTGGAAATATTCACTTTTACCATTTCAAACTTAATAGCTGAAAAGCTGAATGCTAAAATCAAACCAAACATATAATCACATGATCTATATTACCAACACGCCATCCAAAGCTTTTGGAAAAGCCTATTGCCAAAAAACCCTCAATTATCTATTCACTTTGTTGTTGGGAGTCAGGATCAGACCTATGTTGGGGGAAAGTATGTGCACAAGAATGTTGTGACATGTTGCCTTGTTGTTAAACATAGAAATATGCACCACTCTATGGGTACAACATCTATCTGTTATTCATCTTCTTCGCTCACTTCAAAGCACACAAAGCTACAAAGCAGTCAAAGAGGCAGCAAGACCCCCCTGTAATCCTAAAGGCGTTATTTAGTCATGGACCATTATGCTGAAATTCAGAATACAAAGAAGAACACTGTCCTCTTTTAAATGTCTGGTAAAGGTAATGGGATTTTGCTTTGTTGAGTGTCCATGGTTATGTGTGCCTTCGCATTTGGTTCCAGAAGTACATCAAATACCTCTTTCCATTTGGGAAATCAAATCTTTTGGTAATCATATTTTTTCTTATGTCCTGTGAGGTTTTCTTCTCCAGTCTTTCAGTCTATTCAATTGAATTCCAATATATTTTCACTCAGGAAAATAAAAGTTTCTGAAGAAAGAGATAAAGTGATAAAGCCCACTGCACTACCAAATAACTTGGACTCAATGAACACTCTCTGTCGGGCTGGACTTGCACTTGTGTGGGTAGCAGGAGATTCTACACAGCAAGTGTACATTTCAACAAAAGTTCCACACACTGTGGGTGAAATTGGCTGTGTTCCGTCTCATTGTTTCGTACACATTCCACACATGTTGCATTTTAAATAGATGACTTGAGGCTAATGTCAAGCGACCTGTGCAGAGATTGTTTTGCATAGCTTCTCCTAGAGCAGAGCATTCTGGGTAAATGCAGACAACGATAGAAGGGTGGATGGAAAAACAGACCAAAGAGGACATGGTCACCCACAGGTGCCCTTTGCGCTGAATGGCAGGTGCTACTGCCCTAAAACATGACACACATCTTTCTTCTCGGCCCTTAGAACACTAAGCAAGGCCGCGCACACACACACACACACACACACACACACACACACACACACACACACACACACACACACACACACACACACACACACACACACACACACACACACACACACACACACACACACACACACACACACACACACACACACACGGCAGGGTGAAAGAACGACATATTCCAGTTTCATATGCGAGCACACGGACTGTTCCTTGCGCTGCTGAGGAACCAGAAATACCCCACCAAGGACCCGTCTTAATCTTCACACCAGTGTGTTTGACGCAAGAAACATAGAACGTTTCCTTTTTTGGCTTCAATATCAAATCTTCATCTCCCATAAGCTCTGAGCTGTTTATCACTCTGTCCTTCAAACATCTATCTTTTCCCCCTCTCCCTCGTCGCCGTCTTTCTTCTTCTGTGGTATATGTCCCCACGCTTCCGCCAATTAGCAGCGCTAGAGCGATAGTGGCTGTGGCTGACAGCGTCTGGGTTGGTTTTTCCTGGAAGAAATATTCTATTCCTCCCCGTGCTCTAATTACGCAGGGCGGTACTAACTAGAAAATTCATTAATAATAATTACTGTTGGATGTGATCGATCTCTCTCTCTCTCTCTCTCCTCGCTATCTCACTCGTTCGCTCCTTCTCTCTCTCGCCCTCTCTCTCTTGTTCTCTTTCTCTTGCTCTCTCTTCCGCTCTCTCTCTCGTTCTCTCTCTTCCGCATTGTTCTCTCTCTTACTCTCTCTCTCTTGCACTCCCACTCTCTCTTACTTCCACCGACACACTGCTGTAAGATGTCAAAACGACCCCCCTAGAAGCACATTAATCCATCACGATGGATCCACCAAAGACCAGGTAGTTAGCGGACGGCAGGGAAGCAGCAGCACGCCACCTCGGCCCCCGTAAGAGGATATGACAGTTGGATTTGTATTGGTATGAGCCTCGGGGTATTAAAGCGCACACAATGATGTGGATTCAACATCATTTACCTTGTAAACATATTCTCACCTTGTGCCGAGCCTTGGGCTGCAAAAGCTTTGTTCCACTTCATTCTCACTCATCAGTGTTATGCTGTGATTGAACTTATACAACTATCCTCCTCCTCCTCCTCCTCCTCCTCCTCCTCCTCCTCCATCATCCTTTCCCCCATGTCACCAAATTGAAAGCCTTTTCTTAAGTTTTTCTGGGTCTTTACATTATTACTGCCGCTATTATACTTTCTCTTTCTTTCACATCTCCCTTGTAATTTAAACCCACTTTCCTTCCTTCCTTCCTTCCTTCCTTCCTTCCTTCCTTCCTTCCTTCCTTTCTTCCTTTCCTTTTTCTCTGATGGGGCATTGTGGCCCGGTGGTAACCACAGCAGCCTCACAGAGAAAAGGCCCTGGGGTTGAACCCCGTTGGGTGGGATTGAGCCCTGTTGGGCGGGTCCTTTTCCGCGGCCACACGGGTATCCTCCGGCTGCTCCGGTTCCCTCCTGCGCCTCCAAACGTTCATGTTGACACCCCTCCGGCCCGTCACCGAGGCAAGGGCATTCAAGTGGAGCTGGTTCCAGGGAGCTACCCTGTGGCAGGCTGCCCACCGCCCCTTCTGATGGGATGGGTCAAATGCAGAGAATGAATAATCACCATGGTGATTAATATGATTAAAAGTATATTATTATCTTTGATTACTTTTCTTCCCCTGGTTTATCTATTTGGGGTGGCACTGCCTTTAGCATTAACAAAGCAAAAGTGAAAAGAAAATTCCATGAATACTCATGAATACTCGCTATTCATAATTAGTTTATTTCATTATTCGGAATTGAAAAGTTGCCATTGTATTGCTTTATTTGAATATACACCTAAACAGTTAGTGTAGAATGTCCAATGAAAGCCCTGTCACGAATGAATGGTCATCACAGGTGGCGTGAATAGTGAGCCGATATATTGAACCAGCATTGAGAGAGCAGCCCCTCACTGTGACCTATCCCCCCCCCCTAGTGTTGCATTGACAACTATGAGGAGATGGTGAAGGTCCTGCTCTGCCAGGGAGCTAGCGTCAACGCCCAGGACAACGAGCTGTGGACCCCCATGCACGCCGCCGCCACCTGCGGCCACGCCGGCCTCGTCAAGATACTCATCTCACAGTGAGCATGCACACTCACACGCAAACGCATTTAAACGCACGCACACAAACACACCCACAAGCAAATGCTCACGCACAATCGCACGCACATTCATTCACACACACTGCCACACACACACGCACACGCGCACACGCACACGCACATAGGCACACGCACACACACATAGGCACACACACACACAAACACACACATAGACACACACACACACACACACACACAAACACACACATTTATTCACACACACAGCTGCACACAAACAGGACACACACACACACACACACACACACACACACACACACACACACACACACACACACACACACACACACACACACACACACACACACACACACACGCAGCCTTTTTTTTTGTATCTAGAGCTATAAGTCCATTCAATCCAATCCAACTTGTAAATGAACACACAAACACACACATCTATTGAAACTCTGTACCAGACCAGAGCTCTACCGGCAGGCTGTATGTACCAGACCAGAGCTCTACCGACTGACTGTATGTACTAGACCAGAGCTCTACGGACTGACTGTACCAGACCAGAGCTCTACCGACTGACTGTATGTACCAGACCAGAGCTCTACTGACTGACTGTATGTACTAGACCAGAGCTCTACTGACTGACTGTATGTACCAGACCAGAGCTCTACCGACTGACTGTATGTACCAGACCAGAGCTCTACCGACTGACTGTATGTACTAGACCAGAGCTCTACTGACTGACTGTATGAAGAACCAGACCAGAGCTCTACTGACTGACTGTATGTACTAGACCAGAGCTCTACTGGGTGACTGTACCAGACTAGAGCACTACTGGCTGACTGTACCAGACTAGAGCACTACTGGCTGACTGTATGTACCAGACTAGAGCACTACTGACTGACTGTATGAAGAACCAGACCAGAGCTCTACTGACTGACTGTATGTACTAGACCAGAGCTCTACTGGGTGACTGTACCAGACTAGAGCACTACTGGCTGACTGTACCAGACTAGAGCACTACTGGCTGACTGTATGTACCAGACTAGAGCACTACTGGCTGACTGTATGTACCAGACTACAGCACTACTGGCTGACTGTACCAGACTAGAGCTCTACTGGCTGACTGTATGTACCAGACTAGAGCACTACTGGCTGACTGTATGTACCAGACTAGAGCTCTACTGACTGACTGTATGTACTAGACCAGAGCTCTACTGGGTGACTGTACCAGACTACAGCTCTACTGACTGACTGTATGTACCAGACTAGAGCACTACTGGCTGACTGTACCAGACTAGAGCACTACTGGCTGACTGTATGTAGCAGACTAGAGCACTACTGGCTGACTGTATGTACCAGACTAGAGCACTACTGGCTGACTGTATGTACCAGACCAGAGCTCTACTGTGTGAGCTTGCTCCCGTAGCCTGTGTTCAACGTGTGCATCCTACATCTGCTCCCTCACCCCAGCGGTGCAGACCTGCTGGCAGTCAACTCGGACGGGAACATGCCCTACGACCTCTGTGAGGACGACCCGACGCTGGACATCATCGAGACGGCCATGGCTAACCGAGGTGAGCTTGCTCACATCGAACGGAACATTCCTCCAAGGGACTCAGCCTATTTGTTTTTTGAAACAGAGATACTGCTTGGAAAGAATGACTTTGCCGCCCCTCACACAAATGTGGAAAAAGATTTTTCCACAGTCAGAGGCGGATTAAAGTTAAGATTTAATGGTTGGAACGGTTTACAGTAGACGCAGTCTTTGCCGGTGTGTTCGAATTCCTTTAAACCCATTGAAATGTGTTCATGATTGATTTGGGGCAAACATAGCTTTGCCTGTGAATACATCCCTTAAGATGCTTCAAAGTTCTAATTTGAATAAAAATTTGAATTGATTTTAAAATTCTTTCTTTTGTTGGAGAAAGGGTGTTATAGGAATTAGGTGTCATGTTAGGTTAACATTGTGACTCTTATCGGAGGAAAGTGCACCTTGCTTACCCTGGTGATAGAGCTAGACCAAAGACATTCTGGATTCATATTTGTACGTATTTTAGGAGACAGGAAAAAGCAAGCTCTTCCCTGAACAAAAGCATCTGCACAATTGTTGCGAGGTGTGGTATTTGCCTCTTGCGTATAATGGTTTTTGGTATGTAAATTCGATTGGCAGCCCAAGAAAGGGGATATTTTTAGACTTTTCAATATCTCCGCAAAGCAGTCCCCCACTGCCAGCCCAAAGTCAGTATTTGATGTCATTTTCAAAGGTCGTGATGACAGCCCAACCCAGTGCATCCAAGAGAGAGAAAGCGGTGTAAACTTGTGCTCACTTTGGTGGGCCGCGGCCATGTGATGTAGCGGAGGCATGAGACCGGGAGTGAGATGAGAGGCATGCTTAAGCTGAGCTTCTCGGTGTGCTGAGTACTCTCCTAGGGGAGCGGCGGATGTGTGCAGAAGCTAGGAGGTGGTGAGAAGCATGATTAACAAGAACATTAAATGAAGCACTAGGCCCATAATGGCTGCCGTGCACGATGACAGAGCCTGAATCTGAGTGCACTGCAGGGTCATACACATACACACACGCACATACGCATGTGCACAAGCATGCACTCACACACACGCACGCATGCACCCATTACTATCTTTTTGTCTTTCCATCTCGATCCATTTTCTCTTTCTGTCCAGCTCTCAACCTGTGAACTACACACACACACACACACACACACACACACACACACACTCATCTTCCATCTCTGTCCCTATATCTTTCTGCCTGTTGCATTCTATCCCCCTTGTGTTTATCTCTTGTGTTTCACCCTCGGAGACACGCACACACACAAGCATACATACACAGTCACACACACACCATTTTCCTCTTTCTCTCTATCCTTATATTGCTTGATTTTTTTTTCATCTTTCCAGCTCTCTGTTGTGTCTTTCATACACACACACACACACACACACCGCACGGACGCACACAGCCGCGCCTCTCAAAGCATCACTGATTGATTTGACAGTTTCTGGGTCTTGTGCGTCGGGGGCCCGGCTATCGGCTCTGTGTCCCGGTGATAAGACGGGATCTCCTTGCACACGCTGCAGGGGACAACTTGGGATGGCGCCGCAGCCATTAACGGCAGCCTCGGCTCTGATCAGCCTCCCCTTAGCTCACTGCGTCAGCGGCCGCTTACTTGAAGCCACGGCATGGAACAGGATTTAAATCGTGGGAGGAGCCCGGGGAATTTTGAGTGGGCCAAATCATTTTTGATTGAGAAAGTGTCGCGTTTTCTATTTTCTTTATTTTTTTCAGTTTAATGTTTTTTGGCTTCTGGCTGGTTTAATGAGGGCATACATCATTGTCCTAAACATAGTCCACAGGCAGCCTTTTCTCGACGTTGATGAATTTATTGTTCAAAGACATTATTATTTCATCGTGCAAATAACCCAACATGAGAATCAGACTGGAGAAGATGTTAAAGGACCTGCAACTAGAGGTTCCGCTCAGCTGGCTTAGTCAGTCATTAGGGACAGACATGAGCCAATGAGCCCATCAATGCTCCTGTTGGCTGCCAGCATTGCTTGGAGTGCTACCATTTTGAATCACCCCCATGCATTCTTAATAGTGTGTGTGTGTGTGTGTGTGTGTGTGTGTGTGTGTGTGTGTGTGTGTGTGTGTGTGCGTGGGGGTGGGGGCCCTGATTGGATGTTTCTCAGGGAGGTGTCAGAGCAGCAAACTAAACACTGTTGCTGCTGATGACATGAATTATGGGTCAGCTCTATTTTAGTTAGTCACAAAACCATTAAACAAATACATTTAGTGTCGTTACCATAAATTCAAGGCTTCTGCGCTGGTCTAATGATACAGAACCATTTACTGAACTGCGACTGTGATTGCCAGGGAGAAATATCCAATGAGTCATTTTGGTAAATTATGCTGTAAATGTGAATTATGGCCATGTGACTCTTTTGTCATTATTATGTTTCAAAAAGTTATATGTTGAAACCAGAGTCCAGTTCTGCATTCCATGGAAATTGGCCTTCCATTGAAACCTACACCAGCAAAAACCCTACAGTGGAAAAACAACCCCAGCTACTTCACCGTGGCCCTCTTCATCACAAATCACAAATAGTCAAAACAATGTTTGAAAATTGTAGTGTTTATTTTTGCAATCCATTTTGTTGGGGAAAACGTTGGGGACTCCACAAAGTATTATGCAAATGAAGGCTGCGTCGTTTGTAGCCCACCTTCCGGAATGGGGACGTTTAGCCTCCTCTGCTCTGCCATTTCTGTGCTCCCTTATCTCGGTGTCTGTCTGTGTCAGTCATGCTTTATCACGCCGTGGACCAGCTCTGTGTGTCGGCCCCCCCCCCCGCCTCCTGTCCCCTCCCCAGCAGACTGACTGACTGCCAGTCACACCGCTCCGTCTGTCTGCTTGATTGACAGGCATCACCCAGGAGATGATAAACGAAACCCGGGCGTCGACGGAGAGGAGGATGCTGGGAGATATCCAGGAGTTGATCAGACGGGGAGAGGAGGTCAACCAACAGGACTCACAGGGAGCTACACTGGTATGATTATCATAAAAACCATAATTATAATGTATATCATTGTTATTTAAGGTTACATTCAAAAAACGAATCATCTGACCTACAAAACAGAAAATGTTATAAAGCAAAATGTCCCTTGACTATTCCACAGCATCATGCATACAATATAACAGAAATTACATAAACTAATACTACTATATAGTACCTGACAATGAAAATAAAAACCTCAATGATATAAAAAGATTATAATATACTATAGACAACTCTATAATGTAATCATATAATGGCCTTATATTATACAATTGCAACATGTCCATGAGTTGAACTTAGCAAGGTAGCAGGCCAAACAAAATGGGGTTTAAAATTCCTTTCTGAGAATTCTCTGGTGTGCCCTCCTGCCTCTTCACATGGACGGCATGGTGTGTGTGTGTGTGTGTGTGTGTCTGTGTGTGTGTGTGTGTGTGTGTGTGTGTGTGTGTGTGTGTGTGTGTGTGTGTGTGGTGAGTTGAAGAGGTGGACATCCTTTGAGTTAAGGTAATCCTGGAGGACATTTCTGGTGCCTCAGAACATCAAGGGGTTTAGGTCCTACGAAAATAAATAAAATACAATAATGGGAAATGGTGTGTGTGTGTGTGTGTGTGTGTGTGTGTGTGTGTGTGTGTGTGTGTGTGTGTGTGTGTGTGTGTGTGTGTGTGTGTGTGTGTGTGTGTGTGTGTGTGTGTGTGTGTGTGTGTGTTTAGACACAATGTCCTTAACGGGGAGGATTATAACATCAAACATTCTACGATTCACTCAATGTTAATTAGGGATTTGCTGATAATGAATAGAAAATAACGACAACTAAATGAATGGAGACAAACACACCACATGATGAATGAGAAGTGGATGAGTACAGCAACAGAACAGAACATCGTGGACAGAAATAGCTCTGTTAAGCCGGACTGCAGATTGTTTGATTAAGCTGCTTGTCTCATAGCTTTATGGACTCCGTTCATCTTGATTGGACCATCAGGGGTCAGAGTATATCAGTCCCTCTTCTTAAAATAAATGTGCAATGAGAAACAACAGTGGAAGGTTAATATCAGTGCTGTCAGTTTTATTGTTGACTGGAAAAGAGTATGAAGTCAAATGTAGCTTTAAATGTAGCTATTAATATAAATCGCTGGCTATAAATGTTTTACCTGGTTAGGGGCGGAGTGGGTTGCTATTAAATGAGAAAATATTTTGGCATTTCTCATTGGGCTATTTGTCAGACACATCTTATCCCAGGCTGTAAATGTAGCTATGATAAAAGCATATCTGACCTTCAGCATAAAGTCTAGCAACAGTGAATGTAGATAAACGAGACTGACTAGATGTTTTCCAGGATAACAGTAGCCTCATCGCTCTATTTGTTAGCTAATACCAGAAGTCACTGTGACAGCGACAGGAAACCTGACAAGGAGTTCAGAGGTCATCGTTATCGTTGCCCGTCACATTCCTGTCAAATAGAAAGGTCGGGAAGGTTAGTACGGTTTTGTAGGCTAGAAAGGCTTGTTCTTTAGACTGTTTTCTTCAACCACTCTTTTTGTGTGTACAAATATTATAAGCAAGGGTTGATATGTCACAAGGAGTGACTATACTGTCAAATACTCCACTTTGATTATACCAGATTTTTCTGGTAGGGTAAATATATATAGTCCCCTAAAATATTTATAACAATATATACAAAATAGCAAACACTACAAACTTGAGCGCAGAGGTGCTATCCTTTTCTCCCATACTGTTTATATTTGACATCAGCTTGTCTTTCAAACTCAAAAGCAATTCACTTCAGTCTCTATACATCCTCTATGCCCACACACGCACACACACAGACACCCTGTACACACACAAACACACCATGTACACATGCACAATGACACACACATACACACAGACACACACACACAAACGAAAACACACACAAAGATTCTGTATTGGACTAAGGCTTATCTTTCAAACTCCAAGGCTATTCAGTAGTCTCTGTTCGTACGAACACACACACACACACACACACACACACACACACACACACACACACACACACACACACACACACACACACACACACACACACACACACACACACACACACACACACACACACAGACACACACACACACACACACTATTCTATTTAAGAGGGATTTTTTTTCCTCAGTGATGTAAGTTACAACACGGCCCCAGGTCATTAAACACAGAAATAGAAAGTTAAGAAAAAGAAACCGAAGGGGACCAAAAAATAGAGATACGCGTATTGTGTGGATGTCAGTGTAGTAGAACGCTGTCAGGATATCACACATTCTCCACCTGCGGCCATCCTTCTCCTAGTCCCTAAAACACACTAAGCCAGCACCAGCACTTCCTTCCAGGAGGAAATAGTTTCAACAATCGCAGGGTTTCCTCGCAGACACTTCAAAGATTCATTTTTTATCAAAGCCGCTCCCGTTGCAGACGGCTTCAGATGTTCAACATGTTTCATGTTAATGTGGGGTTGGATAAGGATTCGTGTTTGGAGGGGGAACATAATGTTGAAGATATGGAGAGGAGGGGTGTGGAGGAGAGGAGGAGGCGTCGGGAGCCTTTCGCTCTGCACTAAACCTTCTGGAAGTCGTGGTTGTAGATACATATGCTTAGGCTTGTACATCGCTCACAGTACGCAGAACGGACGGCTGCAGAGATTTGAAGCTACTTAATTTCTTGTCATTAAAAAGATCAAAGCTAAATCTGTCAATGATGCCTTTATAGATATGGTTAGCACTTTATGTTTTTTATTATTTTTAACGGCTTGCCAAAAATCTGTTATTAATGCTGAGGAGTCGTTTGTATATCAGCCTCATATCACTTCCCTCATTAGTCATAAAGAGAGCGTTGTAGATTTCCATGTAAACCTCTTATAAGAGGGATTTACCAATAACATACAATCAATTCCAAGTCGCAATCCACAGCATGATCTCCCAATGCCTGTGTGTTTGTACATTTCATAATGCGTTCGGATGTGAGTGTACGGCTTGGCTCAAGGATTTATTGGGGGATTCAGGGATTTCAGTTGCACGGCACCTGTTCATTATTTTATTTTTTTACAGGAATTATGTATGTTAGTCATAGCACCTGGGCTTTCATTGCTGAGAACCCAGGTGCTTGCTCGTTACATCCCCTGCGTGCACGTATAGGACGGAATCGATTGCCCTGCTACGCAGAGGGGAATCTAAAGTTGTTCAGGCAAATAGTCCCATACCATGATGACTGCGGATCATTCAGATCCACTGCATCTCGGGGCAAGATGGAGTCGGCCCGACCTGTCACATATTTAATGGGGTCGACGGAAACGTTTTTTTTTTTTACATTATGATTGCTATCAAATGACCTTGCTGCACCAATGGCTAAGGTCCACTACTGTCAGCTCTGGGGGAATCTATCCTGCTATTGAACAATGTGACCCGGTGTGCATGTGTGGGTCAAGGGTGCTACTGCCAACTGTTAATAAATGCCGGTTCTTGAAACAATACAAATTTGATAGTATCGGTAAATCTGTCTGAAAACGAATCCATCTATAAAATGTGCGTTACACTGCTGAAAATACGATGCTGCTGCCAAACAATGTTTGGGCCAAAACCGTTCACTGGCTTTGATTTTGTTTGTGTTTCCAATCCGACCCAGTACTTTGAACCGTTTGAACGCATGGATTCATCCGCGTCTGTTGATCGGCGGCCCATTAGTGCCTGTCAATCAAAACGTTTGGAATGTTCTGAGCAAACATCGCACTCCAGATTATCAATGTCAACAAGAGAAATACCTGCCAGATGTTCCTCAGTCTAGCATGAATCCAAAGGGAATTCTTTGTAACGCGTGCTCATCGAAACACGGCATGCGCGTAGAAACTTAATATACAGTATGTTTGGTGGACCCAGATGGTAGATCCCTCCACCCATTACAACAGCCAACACGAGCACGTAGCATGTGACGCCACTCCAGTGCTCTCCTCCCCCCCGTCAGCTCCACATTGCGGCGGCTAACGGCTACGTCCAGGCGGCCGAGCTGCTGCTGGAGGGCGGGGGCCGCATGGACCTGAAGGACAGCGACGGCTGGCAGCCGCTCCACGCCGCCGCCTGCTGGGGACAGGTGAGCCCCGCGCGCACGCACACGCACGCGCACAAACACACACGCACGCACACAAACACACACGCACACAAACACACACGCACGCACGTGCTCAAGCACACACACACTCACGCGCGCGCACAAACACACACACACGTGCGCGCACAAACACACACACAAGCATAAACATACACACAAATACACACACATACACACACATACACACACACACACACAGACAGACAGACAGACAGACAGACAGAGTGACAGTCTGGGCTTTTCCCAGGGAGCGTAGGCCATATACAGACACAGAGACGGACACAGAGACAGCCAGATGTCACAAAAACATGCAAACACACACACATAAGTATGCATGCACGCACACAAAAACTATATAAAAAATATTTAAAAAAATTGAGTGAACACACACACACACACACACACACACACACACACACACACACACACACACACACACACACACACACACACACTCTGTTCTACGCAGGTGGAAACGAAACCACAGCCCAGAGAGTGGGAGCACCTCCCCCACATATTCAGTTTTGCATTCGCACGCTACATTCTTTGGTACTTTGTCACCACAGAAAAAAAACGGTTGAAATGTACAGAGACAGGCGGCTGAGCAGGCCAGCTCTTGGAGCCACGCTGGTGTGTGACCCCCATGTTGCGTTTCAGATGCACGTGGCAGAGCTGCTGGTCTCTCACGGCGCCAGCCTCAACGCCAAGACCTCCCTGGACGAGACCCCTATCGGTACGTCTCCCCCCCCCTCCCACACCCTGCCCTCAAGCGTGTGGCTCTGTGGCCCCCTGCACAAGAGGCGGTCTGAAATGTTATGATGAGCAAGCGCTTTTTAATGCTTTCTTTTTTTTAATGCAGAAGAACATTAGAGGGCAGCCCCACAGGCAGGGGCGCCTGCTGGGTTTCAGAGCGCAGGAAAGACAGGAGTTCTGCGCAGTGTTAAAATGGGGTTCTGGTCCACATCTATCATATTTTCATACTACTTTTTTAAATCGAGAATACTGGCAAGTCGGCAGTTGAGATGCAAAGTTAATGTGGCTAGCATTTCTATTTCCTTATGATCCATGAACAGTAAAATATGTTATATCTTATCTTAATGTCTCATTTGATGTCGGTAATACACGACAAAAGCCTTGGTTAGTACAATTCTGCATTATTTACATAAATGTGAGTGATCGACATAAACGTAATATTAGTGATTGAACTTTTTTTAAAACCTGTTCTTTTGTGCCGTAAGGATTAGCAATGATAATCTGTTGACAATCATCTGTCAATTTAATATCCCAGAGTGGGTTTTGTATTAAGCGTTTCCGGGAAGCAACCCACCTTGCAAGCACACACGCGCGCACACACACACACACACACACACACACACACACACACACACACACACACACACACACACACACACACACACACACACACACACACACACACACACACACACACACACACACACACACACACACACACACACACACAGGGGCTGTTGACGTCACTCGCATTATGCCCTAAGTGTGTGTGTGTGTGTGCCTTTGATCCTGATTTAGATCTGTGTGAAGACGAAGAGTTCAGGGCCATTCTGCTGGACCTCAAACACAAACATGACATCATCATGAAGTCGCAGCTCAAGCATAAGACCTCCCTGTGCAGGCGGACCTCCAGCGCAGGCAGCCGCGGGTATGTACTGACCCCTGGTGGCGGGGAGCTGTCACTGCACTAGCAGTCTGTGTGAATATTGGAACGATGTTGTGAATGTACTGCTTTTTTGTTATTTAATGATTTAGGATCCTAGGCCGGAAACCCCAAAAGCCTAAGAGGAGGGGTTATGCCTTGTTTCCCGAATACAAACTAATTTGAAGGAGTGGATGACATTTTCACGAGTCAGTCCAACCAGCTTTGATTCAAAACATTTAAAGAAACTTTCTTACAGTTTACTTGTGTAAGCCGAGTTTGGCCCCTAACATGATTGGTTGAAACAAATATGAAGCAACAAAAATGAGACATTAGAATAGATCATTCATCTAAAATTGGATTTGTGAGAATAGTGGTTAGGCACACCAATAACGCCATGTAAAAGTGGCATAAATGTTGGAAGTCCACATCCCTGTACGGACGCCCCCCGCTCTGATGCGCTCTTCCGCCTCCCCAGGAAGGTGGTGCGTCGGGCCAGCCTGTCGGACAGACACAACCTCTGCCGCAAGGAGTACGAGACGGAGGCCATCGTGTGGCGGGGCGGGCGCGAGGGGCCGCGGGCCGAGGAGAAGGAGAAGGAGCCGGAGCAGGGGCCCGGCCAGGCGCTTCATGTGAGGGTCTTCATGTCACTCTTTGGGGTCTTTGCTTTGTCCGTATAGTAACGAAGAGGTGGACGAGGGATTGGTTTCGCAACCGCTCCTGCTTCGGCAGTGTAATTGTTTGTATTGTGCATCTTTATTTCCCAGTATACCTGCCTGAATACCTACTAAATTGATTAGGATTCACCTCGGGCCTATTTGTTTAGTTCGAGAGCTTGGGTGGTGAAGCTCTGATTGAGCGGCCTGACGGGGAGATGTATTTAATGAGCTTTAATAACTGATTGTTCTTGTTGATTTTGTGGCGCAGGTGACGCCTGAAGCCGAAGTAGCCGCTCCAGACACGCCCCAGTTAACGACCCTCCTCAAAGACGGCGGCAGCAGACAGAACGGGCTGATCTCCACGGCGACGTCCGCGCCTCCGCAGCCCCCCCCGTCCAATGGCAGCGCTCCCGCCGCGGACAAGAGCCCCGTGGTCACCGTGCAACCGGCCAATGAGGAGTCCTCTCCCAGGGAGCGCGCCCAGACCCTCTCGGAGCTCAAGAAGCAGAGGGCCGCCGCCAAGCTGCTGAGCCACCCCTTGTTCAACGGTCACCTAGGCAACGGGTCCTTGGACTCCTTCGCCGACTGCAAGCTGAGCTGCTCGGAGGACCCTCGCATGCCGCTCGTCTCCTCCAATGGCAGCGCTGTGTACTACACGCCGGCCAGCGGAGACCCGCCCATCCTGCGGTTCAAACAGCCAATGGATGAGGAGCATCCGAAGACGCGCACCTGCTGCTGTGTGTCGTAGCATCGGGTACCGGAGACGGGACGGGGGGTGACTGCAGAGAGGGAAGCTAGAGGCCAGTGTGGATTGGTCACCTTAAAAAAAACAAAAAAAAAAACAGAATGGCAGCTTCAGTGTTGCCATGGAAGCAGTTGAAGATGCTGTTGAATTCAAACTTGGCTCCTTGACCCAGTTTTTTTTTTTTTTTTCTGTATTTTGCTTCGCCGGAAAGAAAAGGAAGAAGAGAAAAGAGGGTTGTTTCATCTGGAAATTCCTCCCACTATCCTGTGGCATTGCTATTTGTTTGACAAGAGAAGACAAAGAAAGGAAAAGACAGGATGTGGCTAATTCCTGTTTTTACGCCCGTCGTGCCTCCCTTCCATTTGAAGTTACTGCCAGTGAAGATGGGGGAACTACCGGTTACTGTGCTGCATGTTAGTGAAGCTGTCATGCGTGCAAAAAATGATAGAAAGGGCAAGATGCTGGTCTCGGTAATGCCTCGATGTGCTCTTCCAGCGTCTGATGGAACGTGGCAGACCTTGTATTTGTCCAAACACGTGAACCTATCCAAAGTATTTGACAGATGAGAAGAAAGGGACACTCTCCATGGAGGATCCAGCTGAAGAAAAGTCCCACTAACCAACGGATCAAACTACCACCGTTTGACAAGTAGCATTTGTTTCCTGTCTCTAAAAGCTTTTTTCAATCAGAGAATCAGGAGTAAAAATTGGAAAATAAAACATATTTTGTAGCGTAGGTTCCCTTGAAATAGATGACATTTTCCAATAAAGGAGAGAATGACAAGCGGTATTACCATGCAAATTGACGCTGTGTTATCTCTAGCGTTTCCATAGTGTTTTCCCCAACGCCTCAATTCATTTAATGTTATGATGGATCCCCTGGGCGGAATTACAGCACCATCACACACTTATTCCCCTCATCTTTCAGACCGTGTTTCCCCTTTATCTACTCCTAATATACTCCAAGGTGATGGTGGAAGGCGCCGGTAATATCATACCGGATCATATCATCCGGCGGAACAGCGAAGCGTTTAATGTAGACACGGTGCAGAAATAATCAAATATCTCCTTAAATATCTCCCATGCTGATGCACCGCGGCCTGTCTGTGTGAAAGGGAGCGAAGGCCATTTATCTGACTGAGGAGGTACACTTGCACAACAGACATAAAGTACAATACTGCACTAGTGTTTGAAACCATAACTGTACATTTGTGTGGTATTATCGTGTGTTTTAGTATATATATATATTTAACAACATAATGTTGCGCTATATCTCACAAGACCGACTAAGGGGCGATGTTGTATAATGTAATCCACGTTTGTGCTTAACCTAACCAGTCGAGTTCAGTAGACATTTGTTGAATAATACTGTACAGTTTTGAGTTGTCTATTTATGAATAGTAGCGGGGTTGTATATAAAGAGCAGAAGTGAGTGTTATGGTTGGTAAAGCTGAGTGTATTTATTATTTGGATGATGCGCAGAGTGAATGCGACATTGGTGGAAATGGGGGCTGGGGGGGGGCAAGTAGATTTGCCCGGGAAAGTACCCCTCTGGAAAGGATATTGAGTCGTGAATAACTGAAACGTGGGGTGGTTGTTACTATGTAGACTAGAGGTTCCATGCATACAAACGTCAGGCCTGCCTGCTGAGGATGGCTCCCAGATCTAGTTGTGTTTTATCAGGTTTTTTTAATACAGAAATATAACAGATCGTCACCTGTGGCCCTAACCATTCCATCCACTCTCCTCTGTTAGTGTGACAATTATACTGTAATAAGGAATTACTGTTCTGCCCCTCATTCAGCCATGGAAGTATGCACATGGACTATGTAACAGTGGCTTCCTCAAGCGAACATGACCTTGATTGCATCCACTTTAACCCTGATTGCAGTATATCACTGGCCTACCTTTTGACAGTGGTTGTCATGTGCAACTCTGTGTCGGCATTGTTTCAGTTTAAACACTCCAGCTTAATTGGAGATCAGTTGTATAAACTGCTTCTGAGCATAACTGAACATGTTTTTTTTATGTTTACGTTCCCAATGTGTGCCAAAGAGTCTCTTAGAATGAAATGAATCAAGCGTGTGGAGCATTAAAAAAGGATGGAGTTAAATGCTTTATCCAATCACCTTTGTCAAATGGAGAAGTCGTTCCTCTTCTGGAGTCATTTTCGCCATGCCCTGATCTTTTATGTATCCCATGTGTCAAATGTGTGTACAGAAAATCTTAATGTAAATATGTTTGCATTTTTCGCCATCCATTTGTTCCCATGAACTGAACTTCCATGTATGTCATTCAACATAAATGAAGGAGAAAAACATGCACAAACATACACACACATGCACGCACGCACGCAGGCACACACAAACACACACAAAAACTTGCGCAGTATATGTATGAATATCTTGAGTCTAACCTGTCATAGTAGGACTAGTAAATTGCTATTCCACTGTTATTGACCTGTTATTCCATTGTTGCATCCAGTTCCCGTTACACTTTCGAAGAATCAGGTGTTCCATAATGAAATAAATGGTAAACTAACTGTAAATGTGTCTATAAATAGTATATGCCTGTGATAGGCTGAATTGTATTCATTCCCAATAATAAAAGTGTTTTAATTTTGCTAAAAACCAAACGATAACTATTTGGAAAATATTTCTGTGCTTGGCTGCATTCCTTCCATTAAGTCATTAAAACAAAATTCATTCGATATATTTTATGGTTTGATTTCAATTCAACTCAAATTTCAGTTAAAAACTCACTCATTCAGAATCGAAGGAATGAAATTAATTGCAAAGTAGTTTTTTAATAAGATAATATAAAAAATTATTGTATTAAAATGAAATACATTAGACAGAATTCTGAGCCAAATTTTCAAAGTGAATAGTTACTTATATTCTGATGAATTCTAACAAGGCCTGTGTTTCATTGTAACCCTCTATGTCAACGATAAGGAGCAGAACTACTGATTTTGTAATAACTGGAAGATAATGATGGTTGCATTGACATATTTTGAATAAATTGTATATTTTGAGAATTTTACGTTGTGTTTTCCTGAATTAATACCTCAGCTATAATGTCGTTTTAGCCTTCAATCTCTTTTTAATTGCTAACATGTTTGAACTAAAAAGTGAGGATCACGCTCATGTGCTGTAATGGACAGCACCCACTGCTATGATCATGTTCCCTTCTCTGTGTGTGTGTGTGTGTGTGTGTGTCTGTGTCTGTCTGTGTCTTTGTGTATGATCCGAATCAAGAAGCAGAATAAAGTTCAAATGATTTATTTGGGGCAGAGCAAGGCTTCAGCTCTATCAATAACAAAACAAACTCCTGTCGCACAGGAAGAAAAAAGGGCCCAAGGTCGCTCACGTGCTGTAGTCCAGGGGCCGGCATGTTGACTAAAACAGGAAAAAAATCCAAACAAAGTGAGAAAAGCTAGGTCACTATCCCAAGAGTAGTCCAGGGGTAGGCAAAGGTCAGACCACGCAAAAGTCCATAAACAGGCAGGAATCAAACAGACAGTATACTCGGCAGTTTGAACAGACATGCTAAGAACAAACGTAAGAATAATCCAACAGGAATCCACTAACAGCACAGGGTATAAATAGGTAGTTAAGGTAGTTAACACACAATGAGGAAAATTTGTTTGAAAAAACAGACAATGGCAGGATGTACAGGTGAGAGGTGGAGTCAGAGACACAGAATAACCAGCAGGAGGCCGCAGAGCCACTGAGTCCCAACAGAGGTGGTGACAGTCCGTATGAGTTTATGTGTGTGTGTGTGTGTGTGTGTGTGTGTGTGTGTGTGTGCGTATGTATGCACAGGGACACACGATTTCAGTGCTAAAATAGACTATTCTCTCATGCCTGTTCATGGCTTTTTAGCACAGTATTTTTGTCTTTGAGTAGTTGATGATCAAATGAACAGACCCATTTGCAGATTGGCAGTTATGTATTCATCCTATTATGGTTGTGTAGTGAGGCACAGATAGATTTTGGTTCTTCTGATTCTGGTCACTGATTCTGTCTCAAACTTTCACTTTCATTTGGACTAAAACTCAAAAAGCTCCAATGGGGTCAATATTTCCAAAAGCATTGCTAAGAAACCACCAGCACACCAATATTACAATTGGGCTAATACCGGAATCTATTTTAAGCACTTAATGTTGCTTAGTTATTCCAATAGCCAATAGTGAAGATACAAATATGCTTGAGATTTGGAGCATAGTATATTATGTATTTCCTTTATTGCTAGTCCAATGGTCCTACCTAAAGTCCAATGGAATTCCCCCCAGTGTACAAAAGAACAGCTGGTTAAATGTAATTTGAACCCCTCTCTGTTTGAAGGCGCCCGGGCACAGCTTAAAATCATTTACTGATTGTCAACATTAATTAGGAAGCTCAAAGGACAGGAAGACCTCATGCAGGCGAACGTGGTTTTCATGTATGTTTCTCATACCCTTTCCACTTTATTGATGGCATTCCACTAAGCCTAAGCATGGCCTTAGCCAGACCGTCTTAACTCTGAAGCTAACTAATATCAACCATCCCCCTTCTTTATATTAGATAATGAGTATACATTGCCGGATTGTTGTTGACATAGCTCAATATATTAATCAGATCATTAGGAAAGCTACTTTGTGTTTGTTTTTGTGTGTGTGTGTGTGTGTGTGTGTGTGTGTGTGTGTGTGTGTGTGTGTGTGTGTGTTTGCATATAATATATATATATAGGCCTATATCCTTTTCATTTACAATCGCACTGAAGATCTAGTGTGGATATGATTGAGCTTTTGTTGTCATAATTCTTTGCTCACTTTTGACCCCTGTGGTTTCATTGAAAACAACCTTCTTGATATAACTCAGTAGTTAGGACTATGAATGGTTCATAACGCTTATTTATGACTCAAACATATGAGGCTAAAAGACACGACACACGTTCTTAATGCATATTTCGTTCATTGTTACAGACCGCTAAAAAAAAATCCACCGATGTCAATTTACCCAACAAATCATAATTTCCCTCGTACGCAGTCCCCCTCCTCGGTGCATGTTCCCAACCCATATACAAACAGACAGACATGGCCACAGGGTGGCCCTGATCACATGATCCCGTCTGCCTCAACCGCACCCTGTGCTCCCCGGCCTCCGCACTGTGGCCAGGCGGTACTCTGGCAGGGACTGGCCACACTCGGGCTGAGCCAGCTGGCACTCACCCCGCTCCACCAGCCCTACCACTGCTCTTCACTGGAGAGTCCCGTGGATCTGTGCCAGCAGGAGCACACACACAGCACGGTCTGCCCTGACTGCTTCACTGACCGACTGACTAACTGACTGTGTGTCTGTCTGTATGTATTTATTAAGAAACATACAAATTCTAGATCTATGATTGTGTTGTTGTGCCATGTCTTCCCTCATACGTGCCAAACGGAGGGAAGACATACAAGGCGGGACTGAGGAGGAGGAGGCCAGCATGACAGGGCAGACATTCTTCAGGAGCAGACGACGGGCCAAGCGAGAGGACCCTTGCCAAGGAAAGGACACAACCATGTCGACTGTGCCCTCCTCCTCGTTTCCTGAAAGGCCAGATGGGAGAGAGGAGACTTGAAAGAACGGCTGGGCTGGGGTGGAAAAGGGTTTTCAAAACGTTCCCAGGCCTCCCTGAATGAATTCAACGTTATTTGGTTAAACTGTCATTAGTTCTGAAGTATCTATGGTCTGATTAGGTATTGATTGGTATTGGGTAATATGCTTACCACTTGGTAGAAAACGATGGCATTCATTTAGTGGCGATGCAGTGATTCAGCTGAATCATCGATTCATATTTTGCTAATAGATCTTATGACAAATGAAAGAGGGAGTGCTTCATTATCGAATGGTGGACCAGCCAGCCCGGTCCATTTGCAGTTCAGCAAAAGGAGGAGAGGCCAGTCTTGTATTACATGAAGAGTTTATTTCAGCAGCACACTGCTCAAGTTCTCTTCCCGTTTAGTCCTTCTCTTTCTGACTCTATCGCCATATCATGTTTATGACCTCTTATCAAGCCATATTACATAAAGTACTGTACTGTTTCCCACAGTTTCAACCCATAGGTGCACATAAGGATTTAAAGGACTACCCTCAAGGAAGGCAATTGTGTGGCTAAGATTTAGTGATTGCCTCACCACTTCCTTTAGCATCGTTTTGCATACTCTGCAGAAATACATTTTGCAAGAGAAGGCCTGTGTTATTGAAGATTGCTTTGTAGCCTACTAACAAAACGTAGAAATGCATCCCAGGAGAGACTTCTTACCAAAGTGATTCTCACAACTGAATCTTATTTTAATAACCTCTCCTGTGTTTTCATCATTATCAAGATCCTCCCAATCATACAAAGATAAGGAATATTTAGGATACTCAAAGGGAAATACCACATTTAATCAAACAAAAGGTTTTCTTCCAAGTTTTGGGCACTTGTTAAATATCATTACAAAGCCTGGAAGAGGGCTATACCGTGTTATTGGGATCCAACGTGGGCCTCTCCATAATGAAACGGTTACACCTTTAAGTAAGCGCCCTCCCCTGCTCCGTGCGTAAACATTATTTGCTACCGCGCGTCAAACCTTATTGGCTGTCGATGTCTATCTGTGGCGACTACGCGGAGATGAGAGAGGGCACCAGGGGAGAGCATGTGTGTACAGCTTGAACTTATATATTCGCCTCTCCTCTCCAGTTTCTCAACTTTCTTCATAAATATCTGATTTTAGGGGGATTACGTCGAAGGGTCTACGAGGACCATCATGTTTTTTTGTCGCGGAGCGAGGCTGTCGCTGTCGCCTTTAGATCAAGCTTTAAAATCATCGGCTTTAGTGCCATGCACAGCAAACAGACCGAGGAACATAACGTGGACGTTACCTAATAAGTACGTTTTACATGATCGCCGTTCGCTGTCGACATCGAACGCTAATCTCGATTATTCAACTGTGCCCCGCAGCGAGAAAACCTACATTACTATCAAAAAATGGGACTCGTCGTCACCTTTCATAACCACGGACTTAACACGATTGAATCGGAAGGTAACCATTGCATCGCATCTCCACAGAAGCCTACCAAAAGTGACTTATGGAGCACATGGGGACGAGCAGATACCTATGTTGGCTAACAGGTGCTCGGCCATGAGAGCAGAAGTATTTGATCGTGGTTTGTTTTGGGATGGCGGGACGATCTGCAGCCCGCTCGGAGCCGCTATGACCGTGCAGACTCGAGCCTCTTCAACGGCGGCGGCCGCGAAGAAACCCGGGCAAGAAACCGGGGAAACGGACAACAAAGGGGTAAATGACAAGACACACACACACGCAGTCTCTCTACCTTCCTGGTGGGCTGTTGTTTGACTAACCCTGTAGTCTCTTAATTTAACAATGTTTAAACAGGTGTTGACTCCCACTAGGGGTTAAACTCATTGAGGGTTATCAAGTTCAGACATCCGTTTCTGGAAAGCAGTGGCGCCAGAATTGAACAGCAGACCGTAAAATAGCAATAAGCAGACGGACGATCAAGCCCTTTCTGCACTGCTATTCTCTGGTCGTTACGCAAGAAGCATGACGTCGAATTGTCGTGTTACAAAACGAAATCACAAACACTGTTCATACAAGGCACTTTGTACTAGGTATGCCTACATGAAGTAGGAGTCGGAACAGTAACGCATATCCACATTCTACTACTGGTTGGTTGATATCTTATTCTTTCAGGGCTGGAACCAGAACTTATTTATGGTACAGATGCTGACTGCTTTATGAAGAAGAAAAAGTGAAGTCAAATAATGATGAAAGTATACTACGAAATAAAAGCTAATAATAGTCTGTAAGGCCTAATGGGGCCACGAATTATAATGCAATTATAATAAAGTATTTTATACAATGAGAAATAACATCCTTTGTTTTAGGAGGAACGACAACATTCCTTGGTTTGCATGTTATGTCTAACTTGCGAAATAGTGTGTGTGTGTGTGTGCGCGTGTGTGTGAGTGTATGTTATTCTCTTTTCCATCCATGAAAAGCTGTTATCAGACACAGCAGCCCAACTGTTCTCCTCTCCCGCAACAAGCCCTCCCCGTGGCAGTCCTTTCTGGCTCTCTCACATGACCCGCCCACAGCGGCTGCCTGCCTTTGCTTATAGCTTTGCCCTCCTCGACCCGGCCTGCCCCCTCAAGCCAAAGGCCTGCTCACCCCCTCCTCCCCTAACGCCAGCCACCCTATTGTCCATTGTTGGGAGTCTTTGGAGTCGCCTGGCCTCCATCCTGGGCTCTGCAGACATATTTTTGAGCGGAGAGTGAAGGAATGGACGGGACTGTACATTGTGGTTTCCCCAGTGGTTCCAAGGAGGCACTGATGGCCAGTCCGGGTCTGTAGAGGGGAGAGTCCTAAATGTGGTAAGGCTTTTGGCCTCAGTGTATTACCTCAAATAGTTCCTTGCGGCTGCGTGTCCCACTTCCTGTTACGTCTCTGAAGGAATGTAGATCGCTGTCGAAAGAGCTGACCTTGGCTGGCCGCCACTTGCACTACATATTGAACTACTGCTTCTATTTCTGCTGAAAACCTCCCTGATGGTGAATCAATCCTGCAAGAACATCAATAGACTCGACTTATGAATGAAGGGTTAATTGCATTTAGGGTTGGTTAGTTGTAATGTGATAACTGTAATGGAGTAGTCGTACTGCATGACCACAGGATGGCCCCCGCGTTGGGGACACCACTCATCACATTGTCCTTCCTCCCCTCCCCAGAGGTCACTGTGAACATGCTGTGGACACGTTAGCTTTGAGCTTAGCATTGCATGTCTGACACCATGACTCAGCGAAATGTCTGGACCATTAATTTCCCTAATGGATATTCATAATATTCCCTACAAGCTAATTATACAAGCTTCCCTCCTGTTAAAGGCAGTTTCACACTGCCCCAACAAACCATACACCCGCCGGCGCTTTTAGACTGTGGGCAAACACGAGTCAACATGGGTGCCAAGCAGCCAACACAAAACCTAATCAGCCATCAATGGGTGTGACAGCGCTGTTTGTTCAGGGCAGGGGGCAGGCACCTTAAAGGACTACCCTTGTGCCAAACAAGAAGCAAGTTGAAGCTGGGCGGGATGATGTATAGGTTGTGTCTCGGAAGCTTGGTCGATCAGACCAGCGCTAAATGAGGACCCTTGGTTAAATATGCAATATTCCCCCCCCCCCCCTCCCCCCCGGAATGTTCCACCTTGAGCTAGGTGCTAGGCCTGAATACACCAGGGATACAGGGTTCTGAAACCACTTACTCTGCCATATTGAATTGCATATTTATGAATCATATCCAAACATGACGGGAAACAGGCAAACGTCCGTTTGGTGTATTCAAATGAGAACACCATTCATCTGAATAGAGAGTGTTTCTTTTTGCTGGTTAAAATTGGCTGTCCTACCTTATTTCAAAGCATATTTTTGTATTCATTTATTTTAGTGACGTGTATGTATGAATACTAATCCAATCCCCCGGGCCGCTATCCCCCCTGCTAGTTTTTAACAATAAAGCTGTCATACAGGTTTATGGGCACTCATGCAAATAATTCACTTCTTGGCATGCCGTGCCAGGGGGGTTTATACAGCAGCAGGTATTTTATTAGAGAGAACAGGTTTTACAGAGCTATGTTATTCCCTTTGAGGCTAGATGTGGAGGTCACTGGCCTTCAACAGGGGTGACTTAAACATTATATTACACGCTGCCTTGGGCTTTGCTTCTGAATGGAGTACACAGGTCTTTGGGTTGGGCTAAACCAGCTCCGCATTTCCCGGGCAAATAGCAAGGCATGGCATCGTTTTGCGAAAATCAAAACAGACCATTGAGATTTCATGGAGGTAGCGCTGTTAGCTTCTACAAGAGAAATGTATTGGTTCAACTTTAAAAGGTTCCAGACCAACAAAGCCAAAATAATGTTGACATGCTCAATAACTGACCTCTGCTTTTTAAAATTGTAGACAGAATGAGATTTAATATAATCATTTATTTATCTCTTTTAACTGACCCATATCTCAATGCAAAATATTTCAATACTGTTGCACAACCAACTGACACAGGGCATCCCATCTCCTTATACATTGTTTTTTTTAACACCTTCAGTGCGTTCCTAATGTTTGGTGTGTTGTAGTAGAGAGAAAGAGCGAGAGAGAGGGATGGACGAATGACGCACGTGAGAGAGCGCTGGAGTTGACCAAGAGGCGTCCAGAGACTGAGAGTGAGAGTATATGTGTCTGATTGTGTCAGCGTGTCTCAAGTGACTGATTCAAACGTCCAAAGACACCAGTCTGTGTGTTATCAGCTGATTCAGTCCTGACTCAATAGAGTCGTCTGGCCTGTTTGTTGGATAAAGGAAGCACTCGAGGGTCCAGGCTTTGTTTGGCCTGGTAGTCAGATGACCTCAACGTTGAAGTGTCTCGTGTCTATCTGGCCTCTGGGGCTGGTAAACTGTGTTGACATCGGATGAATGGAATATTTGTACACATTCTCAGGATTGCTATTTAGTACACATTCTTTCAAATGACCTGTTCTGATGTTATTGTTGTGGGGACTAGAGTTAAACATAATGAGCCGATAGCTGTTTTCAGTGTTTGTTTAGTAAATAGGAGAAACACAAATGTCAATGGTTATGCTAATCTGTGGCTTCGACTTTAAACCCCCCCCCCCCCCCCCCCCCCCCATACAGCTTGACCTCTGTCGAGTTTCTGTGGTTGAAAATGGGTGTGAGCTTCACTTATCAACTCGTGGAGCCTTAAGGTCCCCTTCCCTGGGCGACAGTTTGAGAGAAAAAGAGTGAGAGAGATCCCTCTTTCCATGCTAATGCGCCATGCTAATGCTAATACCATCCCGTTTTGTATGCCGTGAGAAGACGTGGCCATTTGTCACTGCCCCGCCATTCACACCCATTACCCATTCTCTCCATTAAGTCTAGCTTCTGATTGTCTCGTTCTGTCTCCGTTCTTTCTCTCCCTCCTCACTACTCGGATGTATAGGAGCCGACTTTGAATGAATCAGCCCTCTCTCCCTTTCCGTTTTATTTTTGTAGGCTTTTGTGTGTGAGTCTGTTGTCCTCTAAAAGAGTATGTTAATATTCTCTCTGTCTGTCTCTCTTTCTCCTCTCTCTCCCAGGAAGAGCAGCATTCGAAGGGGCCCTTGACCTCTCCGTCGCCCGCCTCCCCGACTGGGCCGGAGGGGATGGAGCCGGAGCCGGACAGGCCCAGCAAGGCCCAGCAGCTGAAGAAGGTCTTTAAGGAGTACGGGGCCGTGGGGGTCTCCTTCCACGTCTGCATCTCCCTCATGTCCCTCGGGATGTTCTACCTCCTCGTCTCCAGGTATCACCAGCTCAAACCCACGTTGTACTTTGTAAATGGAAAGAGAAATCGTTTGAGCTCTGATTGACGCTGAAATGAGCCAGTCTGCATGGTTGTTTGAAGTCCTGTGGCATTCGTCCAGGTGATAAATGGAAGACAGTGCTTTATTATTTGGATTTAGTTGTTCCTCTAAAGTTCGCGTTTTATTTTTTACGGGAACCAAAGTGTTCCTGCTGCTCGTGGCAACTTTTAACTTCCATTCTATATTCTGATTTACGTTCATACTTCCGCAAACCATGGTTTCTTTTCAGGA
Organism: Gadus morhua; assembly: GCF_902167405.1. Lineage (NCBI taxonomy): Eukaryota > Metazoa > Chordata > Actinopteri > Gadiformes > Gadidae > Gadus > Gadus morhua. The sequence goes on from NC_044060.1 coordinate 15,153,094, forward strand.
TTGCATGAGAAGTACAGCAACACGCCCTTAGTAAGGACAAGATGCCTCTCCCTCATTCATCCATCATGTTTCGTAACGTTTGCCCTCTCGCCTGCCCGCGTGTGTGTGTGTGTGTGTGTGTGTGTGTGTGTGTGTGTGTGTGTGTGTGTGTGTGTGTGTGTGTGTGTGTGTGTGTGTGTGTGTGTGTGTGTGTGTGTGTGTGTGTGTGTGTGTGTGATAGTTTGAATGCCAGTAGATTTGGCCTGGGCTGTTAACAAACCCCTCGGACCGCAGGCTGCCTTTCAGAGGATCTTAGCACCCTGGAGCCACAGAGGCCTGGCATGTGGGCCTGCACTGTCTGGCTGCTGGGATGGTGGTGGTGGTGGTGGTGGCGTGGGGGGGCAGACAGTTGTCAAGGCACAGATGGATCCCTATATTTAGTCGATGGAAATGTGAAGCTCTGCATGACAGAGCTGTTAATGTGAGAGGGAGGGATGCGGTGTTATGACTTCCTGCAATAGTTTCTCCCCATTAATTTATACCACCGTCTGGGAAGCATCTTTGGCTTTCCCAAATCTTTTATTTTGTAATCAGAAGCCATTACAATGATCAATCTTTCCCATGGTTTTGTTATATCTTAAATTTTATGGATGGATTATTTTGTTTTGATTTAGTATTTGGTCATTTAAAAAGCTTAAATTACGAACCAAAGACAATGCATCTAGTCAGGCAGACCTGTTAAGCATATCGCCCTCTAGTGGTCGCATTTGGGTCACACAACAAGCAACATTTAGCATTTAGCTACTTCCTCACAATCAAAGGTATGCAAAATGTGATCGGATTTGTCTATATTGAATTACGGATCCACATGTTCCTGTGGACTGCCCCAAGAAGAATTAACCAACATCTTGTAGAATCCAATTTCTGCATGTATTTTAAGTCGATTTGACACCAACTAGGGGCAAGAGAAGATACAAAATTGCATTGTGAATGTATTGGACTTGAATTTGTTATATTTGACAAACTCTGGCCCAGATTTGGACCTATGTTGTTGAGCACACAGCGATACTAATGCTGTGGCTCTCTCTCTCCCCAGTGGCATCGACATGGCGGCCGTGCTCTGCAAGCTGGGCTTCAGCGAGGCCGTGGTCCAGTCCAAGATGGCGGCGGGCACCAGTACCTTTGTCCTGGCCTACGCCGTGCACAAGCTGTTCGCCCCGGTGCGCATCAGCATCAGCCTGGTGTCGGTCCCCCTCATCGTGCGCTATCTGAGGAGGACTGGCCTCTTCAAGACCCCCGCACCTTGATGAGGGTCCAACCCCCACCACCAACAACACCCCCCCCCCCCCTCGCGTGTGTGTGTGTGTGTGTGTGTGTGTGTGTGTGTGTGTGTGTGTGTGTGTGTGTGTGTGTGTGTGTGTGTGTGTGTGTGTGTGTGTGTGTGTGTGTGTGTGTGTGTGTGTGTGTGTGTGTTCAGTCATAACCCTATGCCTTCAAGTGCTTGAATTCCATGATTTAGTCTCAGGTCTCGTTGCCATTGTGAACCTTTATGGGTGAAACATTTGTGGTTTGTTTTTTTGTCTTGTTTTTGTGTTAGCACAGAGACATAGCAATATCAACTTGTTTGTGTTCATTTCCTTGCTTTAGCTAAAAAAATCAAACGAAGAAGAATGCAGTTTTAACTGCCCTGCTCATTATATTGTGGTTGGAAATGTTATTTTCCTTGCTGGTGTGCATTTAAAGAAAGAAAACGGTGGCTAGAAGTGGTCGAATATTTATTTTCAATCGCTTGTAATAGCGTCTGTGTGTGGTGTACATTTTTAAAAACAAGTGAAAAACGGCGTTGGTTCATTCTTGACGGTGTCATCAGTCCTTTTGTTGTAGCCTCTCAAAGCCCCCCCCCTGGGATTGTTTCCCCACCTTCACCTTCCCCTATAAGCTGACTCTGCCATGTTCCGGCGGCCCATGCATCAGCAGAATAATTCAGGTTCTCTGTCCCCTACCTCTCACCCCCTTATGCCTTCCACCTCTCTCGTCTTTCTCCAGAACTGGCTCCCTCGCTCTCCTTTGCTGTATCTCTTCCTTTGTCTCAACTCTTCCTCATTCCAAACTTTTTTTGTCTCAGTCGCTTTTTTTCCCCTTTCTTCCCACCCTCCTCTGTTCTATCTTAGCCATTGTTTTCATGTTTCTCTCTCTCTGAAGCAGCTCTATTTCTGTTTCTTTCTCCCTCGTTACGCTTCCCGTCTGCATTCCAGCGGCCAAGCAATCCCAACTTGGTGTGCGTTATTGTGTTGATGAAGATCATGGTTCTATACTAAATGTGGGCAAACAACAATACTACACGTCTATTACTTAATGACCCCATTCGGACATTGTGGTTGTACTTTTGAGCTTGTTTTTGAAAATCGGATTGAAGTTGTATATTAAATATTTAAAAATGATCTGAATTTGCTGTTGCATTTTTTTTAACATCATACTGTAACGGATACTACCGATTTATACATTTATAACTACAATCTCCTGATTATCCTACCTATCTTTAAACTGAGATGCAGGAGAATTTGAATATCGTCTACTTTAGTATTTTTGAATAAAGAAATTAAGGACGGCAATTATATTACAATCCAGCACTTATCATGAAATGCATCCCTTTGTCCACAGTGAGGCGCTCTTGAACCATAAATAGGCAGTATTTTACTCTTCTGTTCATTCAAAATGAACAGAAGAATAGATGGTTTACCCGCCAATCCTGATGACGATTGATGTTTTACCAGCCAATCCACATCCTGGAGATCATATTCATACTCTGGCAGTAGAGCATACTTTTAACGAGAATTATTCAATTAAGATACTAATTCATAGACGAATAATGTATTTTTCAATTAGTGTTATTCACTGGGGGAAGGAGGGGTACATTTGACATAACAAGATCCCCTATTACTTAAAAGGATTTTAGATGAATGTTTTTACTTAAACATAATTGATTACCCTAGTGTTTACTTTGAACATCTAATATGATAGAGTAACATGTAATGTTCTAAGACCTGTTCTGCCCTCCCACTGTACTCTCTTATGAAGATCATAAGTCTCTCTCTCTCTCTCTCTCTCTCTCTCTCTCTCTCTCTCTCTCTCCCACCTGAAGGTTTGATAAGCCAGCCTTTGCCAACAGGCTGCTCAGCTGCTGTGGTATCCATCAAGTATTTCACTTTATAGAAAAGTGGAAACTCCTGGAACCAGTGTGTATGTGTGTGTGAGCATGCTTTTTGCCAGGTAAATAATGGGAGCGGGTGTATTGTATAGGGAGATGGCTGCTGTGTGCGAATGGCGGCAGGATGTGACAGTTATCAGCCCTCGCTTAAAGAGTATAGGCCCTGGCAGCCCTGTGACACCAACTCATCTAAACTCTTTCTCACACACGCACGCACACACACACACAAGACACATACACAAGAACACACTCTCTCTCTCTCTCTTCTCTCTCTATCTGTCAAACACAAACACACATGATTTCTTTCTCTTGCTCCCTCTCTCTCTGTCGCACACTCACACACACACACACACACACACACACACACACACACACACACACACACACACACACACACACACACACACACACACACATGATATCTCTTTCTCTCGCTCACTCTATCGGTTTCACTCTCACACACACACACACACACACACACACACACACACACACACACACACACACACACACACACACACACACACACACACACACACACACACACACACACACACACACACACACACAGACATAAACAATGGAGACGCATGCACGGCGGATGGAGGAAGGAGAAGCCGGGGCCTCATTAGTTGTGATGAGGACAGGGAGCTGCCATGGGCCCTCCATCCCCTGCATGTCCCCCATGGCTAGGTACAAATTGGTGACAGCACTCCCAGCCACTCGGTGGGGCTACCTGAGAGACATGCTGGGGCTCCCCACCGCTAGCTCTCTCGCTTCCCACCGGTCCCTCCATAGCCACATAGCGCGAGCGCACACACACACACACACACACACACACACACACACACACACACACACACACACACACACACACACACACACACACACACACACACAAACACACATAAACGCACACACAGGCACACGCTTGCATATACACTCACACATGCATAGTCATCCGTATGCACCTACTCAAACACTCATGCATACATACACACAGAGACACACACACACACACACACACACACACACACACACACACACACACACACACACACACACACACACACACACACACACACACACACACACACACACACACAAACACCCACAGTGCATTTCTGAGTTCTCCTGAATAGTATAGATTTTACTACTTCCTCTCTGTCCATCTATAATAGGATGTGTGCCTGTGTGTGTGTGCGAACACATACACCCACCATACTGAGGCCTTGGTTGGGTTTTTTTATCCCTCATGCATTCAGCCCCCTTATTCGAGAAGGGTCCAGCTGCAGGCTTGGGCGTTTCCGTCATGACACAAGAACGCCCTTTAGGCGTTCCTAGTAGCGTTTCATCGACCAATCACGAGGTGTTTTCGAAAGGCATACTGGGTTTCGCAAGGCATACTGCGAAGCACAGTCGCAAGGCATACTATGCTTTACTTCCTTAATGGCAATTTTACCTCTCTCATTAGATTTAGCAATCATGGAGCCCCCACTTGGCCAACTTTAGTTCTATGCTACCCGTACTTGAAACTGCTGTTTGAGATAATCTAACTAGCGTATGTTTCGGTTGTTGACAGCCGTGCGAAGAAGAAGGGGTTCGGTGTTGACGGTGAAAGTTAGGCCGGTTTATAGCAGAGTGTCCGTTTTCAGTTATTACCGGTCAATGACCGGAAAAAAATGAGGAGGACCGACCATTCTAAATGTCCCAGGTCAGAATGAGCAGTGGCTACTGGTCATTAGGGGCAAGTTGCTACTCTCACAAGAAAAAAAGAAAAGAAAAAGAAAATGAAAAAAAGAAATATATAAAAATTAGAATATATATATTTTTTCATATATATCTATATTTAAAAAAAATAATCTCCCCAGAAAGTACTATAAAATAATAATTTTGGCGCTTTTATTTAATTTTTAGTCGACCCTGGCTTGCTTCTTCCGGCTGAGTTCGTCTGGAGGGGCAAGAGGGGCTCTAGCCCCACCAGCCCAATGCAATGTGTATTGGACTTGAAACATTGAAATGCGCATGCTCAGAGTGTTTCTCTGTTGAAGTGGAAAGAGATTATTTTACTTACTGGTGGGGCTAGCCCAATATGTCCATGGTGTGGACTGTTTTAAAATATCAGTGTGTAAGCTATAAAATAGGCTATATAGGAACATTTTAAAAGTATAACAAAGATGGAGGCCTATTCAACATATTTGCATACTATTATTTTAAAATGAAAGAGGGGTTTTGTTTTACATAATTTGTTTATTGTATAAGTCGCTGATGGAGGAAACCCATCGCAACGGAAATCCCGGTCTGATCCAACTGAGTGTGTGTGTGTGTGTGTGTGTGTGTGTGTGTGTGTGTGTGTGTGTGTGTGTGTGTGTGTGTGTGTGTGTGTGTGTGTGTGTGTGTGTGTGTGTGTGTGGGTGTGTGTGTGTGTGTGTGTGTGTGTGTCTGTGTGTGTGCGTGTGTGTGCGTGTGTTTCTATTCTATTCTATTCTATTCTATACAGTGTTACCCTTTACGTATCTTTTGATAAAAAGGACAGTGTTACCCCTTATATTTTATTTGACATTTTATTTATTTTTTTCAAATATGTTTTTTTTCATGATGACCAATAAAAAACAACAGTGTTACCCCTTATGTTTTTTTTCATGACGACCAATAAAAAACAACAGTGTTACCCCTTATGTTTTTTTTCATGACGACCAATAAAAAAAACAACAGTGTTACCCCTTATGTTTTTTTTCATGACGACCAATAAAAAACAACAGTGTTACCCCTTATGGTTTTTTTCTCCTCATCCTCATCGTCATCCGCTTATCCGGGGTCGGGTCGCGGGGGGAGCAGCTCAAGCAGGGGGCCCCAGACTTCCCTTTCCTGGGCCACATTGACCAGCTCTGACTGGGGGATCCCGAGGCGTTCCCAGGCCAGTGTTGAGATATAATCTCTCCACCTAGTCCTGGGTCTTCCCCGAGGTCCCCTCCCCACTGGACGTGCCTGAAACACCTCCCAAGGAAGGCGCCCAGTGGGCATCCTTACCAGATGCCCGAACCACCTCAGCTGACTCCTTTCTAAGTAAAGGAGCAGCGGCTCTAATCCGAGTTCCTCACGGATGGCTGAGCTTCTCACCCTATCCCTAAGGGAGACGCCAGCCACCCTTCTGAGAAAACTCATCTCGGCCGCTTGTACCCGCGATCTCGTCCTTTCGGTCATCACCCAACCCTCATGACCATAGGTGAGGATAGGAACGAAGATCGACCGGTAGATCGAGAGCTTTGCCTTGCGGCTCAGCTCTCTTTTCGTTGCAACAAAATGTTTTTTTTCATGACGACCAATAAAAAACGACAGTGTTACCCCTTATATTTTTTTCATGACGACCAATGAAAAACAACAGTGTTACCCCTTGTGTTTTTTTTCATGACGACCAATAAAAAACAACAGTGTTACCCTTTACGTATCTTTTGATAAAAACGACAGTGTTACCCCTTATGTTTTTTTTCATGACGACCAAAGAAAAACGACAGTGTCACCCCTCATGTTTCATTTGGTAAAAACGACAGTGTTACCCCTTATGGGTTTTTCATGACGACAGATAAAAAACGACAGTGTTACCCTTTACGTTTCATTTGATAAAAAAAAAAAAACGAGTGTTACCCCTTATGTTTTTTCATGACGACCAAAAAAACAACAACAGTGTTACCCCTTATGTTTTTTTTCATGACGACCAACAAAAAACAACAGTGTTACCCCTTATATTTTATTTGACAAGGACAAATACTTTTTTGTTTTCAAATATGTTTTTTTTCATGATGACCAATAAAAAACAACAGTGTTACCCTTTATGTTTTTTTTCATGACGACCAATAAAAAAAACAACAGTGTTACCCCTTATGTTTTTTTTCATGACGACCAAAAAAACAACAACAGTGTTACCCCTTGTGTTTTTTTTCATGACGACCAATAAAAAACAACAGTGTTACCCCTTATGTTTTTTTTCATGACGACCAGGAAAAAAATTACAGTGTTACCCCTTATGTTTTTTTCATGACGACCAATAAAAAACATCAGTGTTACCCCTTATGGTTTTTTTCATGACGACTAAAGAAAAACGACAGTGTCACCCCACATGTTTCATTTGGTAAAAACGACAGTGTTACCCCTTATGTTTTTTTGACTTGATGACTGATGAAAACCAACAGTGTTACCCCTTATATTTTATTTGACAAGGACAATTTTTTTTTTTTTTCAAATATGTTTTTTTTCATGATGACCAATAAAAAAACAACAGTGTTACCCCTTATGTTTCTTTTAATGACGACCAATGAAAAACAACAGTGTTACCCCTTATGTTTCTTTTAATGACGACCAATAAAAAACAACAACAGTGTTACCCCTTGTGTTTTTTTTCATGACGACCAATAAAAAACAACAGTGTTACCCCTTATGTTTTTTTTCATGACGACCAGGAAAAAAATTACAGTGTTACCCCTTATGTTTTTTTCATGACGACCAATAAAAAACATCAGTGTTACCCCTTATGGTTTTTTTCATGACGACTAAAGAAAAACGACAGTGTCACCCCACATGTTTCATTTGGTAAAAACGACAGTGTTACCCCTTATGTTTTTTTGACTTGATGACTGATGAAAACCAACAGTGTTACCCCTTATATTTTATTTGACAAGGACAAATTTTTTTTTTTTTCAAATATGTTTTTTTTCATGATGACCAATAAAAAAACAACAGTGTTACCCCTTATGTTTCTTTTAATGACGACCAATAAAAAACAACAGTGTTACCCCTTATGTTTCTTTTAATGACGACCAATAAAAAACAACAGTGTTACCCTTTATGTTTTTTTTCATGACGACCAATAAAAAAACAACAGTGTTACCCCTTATGTTTTTTTTCATGACGACCAAGAAAAAAATAACAGTGTTACCCCTTATATTTTATTTGACAAAGACAACAGTGTTACCCCTTATGTTTTTTCATGACGACCAAAAAAACAACAACAGTGTTACCCCTTATGTTTTTTTTCATGACGACCAAGAAAAAAAATAACAGTGTTACCCCTTATGTTTTTTTTCATGATGACCAATAAAAAACAACAGTGTTACCCCTTATGTTTCTTTTGATGACGACCAATAAAAAACAACAGTGTTACCCTTTATGTTTTTTTTCATGACGACCAATAAAAAACAACAGTGTTACCCCTTATGTTTCTTTTGATGACGACCAATAAAAAACAACAGTGTTACCCTTTATGTTTTTTTTCATGACGACCAATAAAAAAACAACAGTGTTACCCCTTATGTTTTCTTTCATGACGACCAAGAAAAAAATAACAGTGTTACCCCTTATGTTTTTTTTCATGATGACCAATAAAAAACAACAGTGTTACCCCTTATGTTTCTTTTGATGACGACCAATAAAAAACAACAATGTTACCCTTTATGTTTTTTTTCATGACGACCAATAAAAAACAACAGTGTTACCCCTTATGTTTCTTTTGATGACGACCAATAAAAAACAACAGTGTTACCCTTTATGTTTTTTTTCATGACGACCAATAAAAAAACAACAGTGTTACCCCTTATGTTTTCTTTCATGACGACCAAGAAAAAAATAACAGTGTTACCCCTTATATTTTATTTGACAAAGACAACAGTGTTACCCCTTATGTTTTTTCATGACGACCAAAAAAACAACAACAGTGTTACCCCTTATGTTTTTTTTCATGACGACCAAGAAAAAAATAACAGTGTTACCCCTTATGTTTTTTTTCATGACGACCAAGAAAAAAATTACAGTGTTACCCCTTATGTTTTTTTTCATGACGACCAATAAAAAACAACAGTGTTACCCCTTATATTTTATTTGACAAGGACAAATATTTTTTTTTTTCAAATATGTTTTTTTTCATGATGACCAATAAAAAACAATAGTGTTACCCCTTATGTTTCTTTTAATGACGACCAATAAAAAACAACAGTGTTACCTTTTATGTTTTTTTTCATGACGACCAATAAAAAAACAACAGTGTTACCCCTTATGTTTTCTTTCATGACGACCAATAAAAAACAACAGTGTTACCCCTTATATTTTATTTGACAAGGACAACTTTTTTTTTTTTTCAAATATGTTTTTTTTCATGATGACCAATAAAAAACAATAGTGTTACCCCTTATGTTTCTTTTAATGACGACCAATAAAAAACAACAGTGTTACCCCTAATGTTTTTATTCATGACGACCAATAAAAAAACAACAGTGTTACCCCCTATGTTTTCTTTCATGACGACCAATAAAAGACAACAGTGTTACCCCTTATGTTTTTTTTCATGACGACCAAGAAAAAAATAACAGTGTTACCCCTTATGTTTTTTTTCATGACGACCAAGAAAAAAATTACAGTGTTAACCCTTATGTTTTTTTTCATGACGACCAATAAAAAACAACAGTGTTACCCCTTATATTTTATTTGACAAGGACAAATTTTTTTTTTTTTCAAATATGTTTTTTTTCATGATGACCAATAAAAAACAACAGTGTTACCCCTTATGTTTCTTTTAATGACGACCAATAAAAAAACAACAGTGTTACCCCTTATGTTTTCTTTCATGACGACCAATAAAAAACAACAGTGTTACCCCTTATGTTTTCTTTCATGACGACCAATAAAAAACAACAGTGTTACCCCTTATATTTTATTTGACAAGGACAAATTTTTTTTTTTTCAAATATGTTTTTTTTCATGATGACCAATAAAAAACAACAGTGTTACCCCTTATGTTTCTTTTAATGACGACCAATAAAAAACAACAGTGTTACCCCTTATGTTTCTTTTAATGACGACCAATAAAAAACAACAGTGTTACCCTTTATGTTTTTTTTCATGACGACCAATAAAAAAACAACAGTGTTACCCCTTATGTTTTTTTTCATGACGACCAAGAAAAAAATAACAGTGTTACCCCTTATATTTTATTTGACAAAGACAACAGTGTTACCCCTTATGTTTTTTTTCATGACGACCAAGAAAAAAATTACAGTGTTAACCCTTATGTTTTTTTTCATGACGACCAATAAAAAACAACAGTGTTACCCCTTATATTTTATTTGACAAGGACAAATATTTTTTTTTTTCAAATATGTTTTTTTTCATGATGACCAATAAAAAACAATAGTGTTACCCCTTATGTTTCTTTTAATGATGACCAATAAAAAACAACAGTGTTACCCTTTATGTTTTTTTTCGTGACGACCAATAAAAAAACAACAGTGTTACCCCTTATGTTTTTTTTCATGACGACCAATAAAAAACAACAGTGTTACCCCTTATATTTTATTTGACAAGGACAATTTTTTTTTTTTCAAATATGTTTTTTTTCATGATGACCAATAAAAAACAACAGTGTTACCCCTTATGTTTCTTTTAATGACGACCAATAAAAAACAACAGTGTTACCCCTTATGTTTCTTTTAATGACGACCAATAAAAAACAACAGTGTTACCCTTTATGTTTTTTTTCATGACGACCAATAAAAAAACAACAGTGTTACCCCTTATGTTTTTTTTCATGACGACCAAGAAAAAAATAACAGTGTTACCCCTTATATTTTATTTGACAAAGACAACAGTGTTACCCCTTATGTTTTTTCATGACGACCAAAAAAACAACAACAGTGTTACCCCGTATGTTTTTTTTCATGACGACCAAGAAAAAAATAACAGTGTTACCCCTTATGTTTTTTTTCATGATGACCAATAAAAAACAACAGTGTTACCCCTTATGTTTCTTTTAATGATGACCAATAAAAAACAACAGTGTTACCCTTTATGTTTTTTTTCATGACGACCAATAAAAAAACAACAGTGTTACCCCTTATGTTTTCTTTCATGACGACCAATAAAAAACCACAGTGTTACCCCTTATATTTTATTTGACAAGGACAAATATTTTTTTTTTTCAAATATGTTTTTTTTCATGATGACCAATAAAAAACAATAGTGTTACCCCTTATGTTTCTTTTAATGATGACCAATAAAAAACAACAGTGTTACCCTTTATGTTTTTTTTCATGACGACCAATAAAAAAACAACAGTGTTACCCCTTATGTTTTCTTTCATGACGACCAATAAAAAACCACAGTGTTACCCCTTATATTTTATTTGACAAGGACAAATATTTTTTTTTTTCAAATATGTTTTTTTTCATGATGACCAATAAAAAACAATAGTGTTACCCCTTATGTTTCTTTTAATGACGACCAATAAAAAACAACAGTGTTACCCCTTATGTTTTTATTCATGACGACCAATAAAAAAACAACAGTGTTACCCCCTATGTTTTCTTTCATGACGACCAATAAAAAACAACAGTCTTACCCCTTATGTTTTTTTTCATGACGACCAAGAAAAAAATAACAGTGTTACCCCTTATGTTTTTTTTCATGACGACCAAGAAAAAAATTACAGTGTTAACCCTTATGTTTTTTTTCATGACGACCAATAAAAAACAACAGTGTTACCCCTTATATTTTATTTGACAAGGACAATTTTTTTTTTTTTTCAAATATATTTTTTTTCATGATGACCAATAAAAAACAACAGTGTTACCCCTTATGTTTCTTTTAATGACGACCAATAAAAAACAACAGTATTACCCTTTATGTTTTTTTTCATGACGACCAATAAAAAAACAACAGTGTTACCCCTTATGTTTTTTTTCATGTCGACCAAGAAAAAAATAACAGTGTTACCCCTTATATTTTATTTGACAAAGACAACAGTGTTACCCCTTATGTTTTTTCATGACGACCAAAAATACAACAACAGTGTTACCCCTTATGTTTTTTTTCATGACGACCAAGAAAAAAATAACAGTGTTACCCCTTATGTTTTTTTTCATGATGATCAATAAAAAACAACAGTGTTACCCCTTATGTTTCTTTTAATGACGACCAATAAAAAACAACAGTGTTACCCTTTATGTTTTTTTTCATGACGACCAATAAAAAAACAACAGTGTTACCCCTTATATTTTATTTGACAAAGACAACAGTGTTACCCCTTATGTTTTTTCATGACGACCAAAAAAACAACAACAGTGTTACCCCTTATGTTTTTTTTCATGACGACTGTAACGTGTGTGTGTTTTTAGATGGGATCGTGCTTAATGTAGCAAACTTAGTTTGCACTTATGGGAGGGGGTGTTACGTGTGTGTGTTTTTCCTCTGCTGTTCTGTGTGCTGTTCCAGGTATCACCCTCCCCGTCGGACTGATCAGACACACCTGCAGCCCCTCAGCAATCACGTGGATTGGTATTAAGCTGCAGGGATGAGAGCAGACGTGGCCAGTGGGCCAGATAGGCGAACCGAGTGGGTTCGCTGTCGGTCGCGAGTCGGAGCTACGTGGGCTCTTCGTCGTGGCATTGCTCCCTCAGTGGAGGATTAGTAGTGTTTGTTGCTCCCTCAGTGGAGGGTTAGTGTTGTTTGTTTGTTTGTGGTTCTTTCTGTGTTAACTTAGGACCCAGTTATGAAATAAATGGTATGTTTGTTGAAATCCTGCTACTCTCTTCTGTTTAAACGCCCGGTATTATATTCATTGTTGCCCCCCCCTTCCCCCTGGACACCAACGGGGTGGGTCGTAACAACGACCAAGAAAAAAATAACAGTTACCCCTTATGTTTTTTTTCATGACGACCAAGAAAAAACTAGTGTTACCCCTTATGTTTTATTTGACAAGGACAAATATTTTTTTTTTTCAAATATGTTTTTTTTCATGATGACCAATAAAAAACTAGTGTTACCCCTTATGTTTTTTTTCATGACGACCAATAAAAAAAAACAACAGTGTTAACCCTTATGGTTTTTTTCATGACGACCAATAAAAAACAAGTGTTACCCCTTATGGTTTTTTCATGACGACCAAAAAAACAACAGTGAAAAAAATAAATAAACTATTTTCAATGGAGGTCAAAGTTTACACAGTTTGTACTTTCAATTGTCCTTGTTTTTTTTCATGACGACCAAGAAAAAAATAAGTGTTACCCCTTATGTTTTTTTTCATGATGACCAATAAAAATCAACAGTGTTACCCCTTATGTTTCTTTTAATGACGACCAATATAAAAAACAACAGTGTTACCCTTTATGTTTTTTTTCATGACGACCAATAAAAAAACAAGTGTTACCCCTTATATTTTATTTGACAAAGACAACAGTGTTACCCCTTATGTTTTTTCATGACGACCAAAAAAACAACAGTGTTACCCCTTATGTTTTTTTTCATGATGACCAAGAAAAAAACATCAGTGTTACCCCTTATGGTTTTTTCATGACGACCAAAAAAACAACAGTGAAAAAAATAAATAAACTATTTTCAATGGAGGTCAAAGTTTACACAGTTTGTACTTTCAATTGTCCTTATGTTTTTTTTCATGACGACCAAGAAAAAAATAACAGTGTTACCCCTTATGTTTTTTTTCATGATGACCAATAAAAATCAACAGTGTTACCCCTTATGTTTCTTTTAATGACGACCAATAAAAAACAACAGTGTTACCCTTTATGTTTTTTTTCATGACGACCAATAAAAAAACAAGTGTTACCCCTTATATTTTATTTGACAAAGACAACAGTGTTACCCCTTTTTTTTTTCATGACGACCAAAAAAACAACAACAGTGTTACCCCTTATGTTTTTTTTCATGATGACCAAGAAAAAAATAACAGTGTTACCCCTTATGTTTTTTTTGATGACGACCAAGAAAAAAATTACAGTGTTACCCCTTATGTTTTTTTTCATGACGACCAATAAAAAACAACAGTGTTACCCCTTATATTTTATTTGACAAGGACAAATATATATATTTTTTAAATATGTTTTTTTTCATGATGACCAATAAAAAACAATAGTGTTACCCCTTATGTTTCTTTTAATGACAACCATAAAAAACAACAGTGTTACCCTTTATGTTTTTTTTCATTACGACCAATAAAAAAAACAACAGTGTTACCCCTTATGGTTTTTTTCATGACGACCAATAAAAAACAACAGTGTTACCCCTTATGTTTTTTTTCATGACGACCAAAAAAACAACAACAGTGTTACCCCTTATGTTTTTTTTCATGACGACCAATAAAAAACAACAGTGTTACCCCTTATGTTTTTTTTCATGACGACCAGGAAAAAAATTACAGTGTTAACCCTTATGTTTTTTTTCATGCCGACCAATAAAAAACATCAGTGTTACCCCTTATGGTTTTTTTCATGACGACCAAAGAAAAATGACAGTGTCACCCCTCATGTTTCATTTGGTAAAAACGACAGTGTTACCCCTGACCAATAAAAAACAACAGTGTTACCCCTTATGTTTTTATTCATGACGACCAATAAAAAAACAACAGTGTTACCCCTTATGTTTTCTTTCATGACGACCAATAAAAAACAACAGTGTTGCCCCTTATGTTTTTTTTCAAGACGACCATTAAAAACAACAGTGTTACCCCTTATGTTTTTTTTCATGACGACCAATAAAAAACAACAGTGTTACCCCTTCTGGTTTTTTTCATGACGACCAAAGAAAAACGACTGTGTCACCCCTCATGTTTCATTTGATAAAAACTACAATGTTACCCCCTATGTTTTAATGGATAAATATCGACAGTGTTACCCCTTATGTTTTTTTCATGACGACCGATAAAAAAGGACAGTTTTACCCCTTATGTTTCATTTGATAAAAACGACAGTGTTACCCCTCATGTTTCATTTGATAAAAACGACAGTGTTACCCCTTGTGTTTTTTTTCATTACGAACAATTTGAATTGTGTTTAAAAATGCTACAGTGGTCATTTGTTTAGCCAATTCATGTTAAACAATGAGGGTTTTGATTGTCGGGTCGGGCCTTTGATCGATCGTTTGTGTTTTTTTTATCATTGCTTTATTGGCCTAATTTGAGGAGAAATCTATGCCATAAACAGACATTTAATAGGCCTTTATTACACGGGTCTTCTCAATGCCGTGGAACGCTCCATTCACTTGCATGGGTAGTAGTCCGGTAACTTGTCAACCCCAGCGTCTTCGTTTGCTAAGCGACGTCAACGTCTTATAGCGGACTATTTCACTGCTGATCAACACTACGAATGCTGGTAACGAATAAATTGTAAAAAGACACACCATGTGAAGTTATTTTCCAAATAGTTCAGCGAGAAAGGCGACGAAGAATAAGAAGGGGGCGTTCCAGTCTGCGTAAACGGAAACCCCCACCACACGAGAACGCCCATTTGCGTCTGCAGTGGGATGATATTGCCTTATTCTGGTTTTAATGTAACAGAATAACACTGTTTGAAACACTTTCACACCATCAGCGAGGTAGCATTTCAACAATTCTGATGTTGTCATGAAAACTTAGACGAGTGTGTCTTTGTGTGTTTCTGTGTGTGTGTGTGTGTGTGTGTGTGTGTGTGTGTGTGTGTGTTTATGTGTGTTTGTGTGTCATCAGGAGAATTGAAGATTAAAAAAAAACCGTTAAAAGCTCAATCTATCACAAAAGCCAGTCAGTGTGTATGTGTGCGAATGTTTGTGTGTGTGTGTCTGTGTCTGTGTCTGTGTCTGTGTGTGTGTGTGTGTGTGTGTGTGTGTGTGTGTGTGTGTGTGTGTGTGTGTGTGTGTGTGTGTGTGTGTGTGTGTAGAAGCTGAACATGCATAATGCTGAGACAAGCATTTGTATGTTTACCTAGCAATATTTCTTGTGGCTTCTCTAAATTAAATCTTGAACTAATCTTCTCAACTTAACATTCTTGGCCTCTCCTTAGATACTTTAAAAGTGGTTCAGACACTCACATTGTGTCCTTATATTCAGCTGCAGCCTTGCAGGGCTCAGCTCATCCTGTTTGTGTTTTTGCTGTAGGCTGTGTGCACAAGCAGCTCCAGCAAAAGGGGGACGATGAACATATGAATGTATAAAACACACACACACACACACACACACACACACACACACACACACACACACACACACACACACACACACACACACACACACACACACACACACACACACACACACACACACGCACACACACATGCATGCAAACACACAAACACAATGAGGCACATCCTCAAACCCTCGAGAACACACAAACACACACGTACGTACGTACGCACACACACACACACACACCAACAGACACAAAAAAAATGCAAACACACAGACACACACCCACACACAAACACAAGCACACCATCTTTGCAATATCTCTCCAACGTTTCTTCATATCCTCCACTCACTCCACAGCCACGGCCCACCTCTACCTCCCAAAGTCCCTTGTGCCTATTTTAACTTTTTGTCTCTCTCTTTCTCCCTCTCCCTCTCTTCCTCGCTCGCTACCTCGACTCTGTGTATTCCTTTCTCTCGTCTCTCCGTCTCTTGCCTCAGCAGCAGCAGCAGCAGTCTGTGAGTTAAGTTTAGCAGATGCACCTGATGGCAGCAGCATCATCCAGGAGCTGCTGTCAGCCGTCTGCCTTCATCAGGGCTCCTCACACAGCGCCGCTGGGCCAAGGTGGGAGGGGTGCACACACACACACACACACGCACGCACGCACGCACGCACGCACGCACGCACGCACGCACGCACGCACGCACGCACACACACACACACACACACACACACACACACACACACACACACATACACACACACACTACTATCAACAGCTGTATCTTATTATTTTAAACACCCGGCGCCAGTCATATTTGAGCACACATGCGCTTCGATTGCTTTTATTAAATTATTATTATTGTGGATTTTATTTTCCCTTCATTTCTTCCCTGGTTTGATGCTTCATATATTAGAAATTCAAGCTGAAGAGATCAGAGGGCATGAGGAAGAGGAGGAGAAGGAGATGGAAGAGAAGGAGGGGGGAGGAGGAGGAGAAGGAGGAGGGTGAGGATGAGGAGATGGAAGAGGAGGAGGAGAAGGAGGAGGAAGAAAAGTAGGAGGAAAGGAAGGAGGAGGAAGAGGAGGAGGAGGAAGAGAAGGAGGAGGATGAGGAGATGGAAGAAGAGGAGGAGAAGGAGGAGGAGGAAGAGGAGGAGAAGGAGGAGGAGGGGGAACGAGTAAGAGGAGGAGGAGAAAGAGGAGGAGGAGATGGAAGAGGAGGAGGAGAAGGGGGAGGAGGAAGAGGAGGAGAAGGAGGAGGGGTGAACGAGTAAGAGGAGGAGGAGGAAGAGGAGGAGGGAGAGGAGGAGGAGGAGGCCTGATTTTCTCTAAGCGGACCAGGGCTGGGTATCTCTAGTCCTTATCCTCTCTAGAGCAAGCAGAATGGTAGTGTCCAAATAACGCTGGTCAAACCAGAATCAGGAAATAAGGATTCCAGCTATTTTCTCTGAGCTCTTCGGTCCATGTGTCACTTATCAACGTGTCACTTTTTCACTCTATGTGTCACATGCGCACCTTGTGTGACATATGTAAAGCGTAAGGTGTGTGTGTGATAGACAGCAATGTTCTGGAATAAACGTCTCGGCGAGACAATGATTCCATTCTAATGCCTAAACATCTCGTTTCCTTCTACTCACAGGACACTTCACAAACTATCTCAAGTGTTCACTTCACTCCTGTGGAAGCCAGAAAATATGTGTCTGCAAAGCACTTTTGCAGACACATGCCCCCGTCACACCTGGTCATAATTCCATTATGATTGTGGCAATGAAATGAAGCTTTCATCAAGGCCCGCAGACAGAAGGCAGAAAAGCTATTATTTCTCTCATATTCTTAGATATAGCGTTGCTTATAACATTATGATATTAGGGTGCTTTGTACAAAAAAAGTGAGTGATAAGTCTTAGTGGGTATTTCCTAGTCCAAGATGTTGACATGTTTAACAGCCATGGCATTGGCTAGATGACATGATTTGCTTTTAGTCCAGCAATTACATTTTATGGTTTGATTAGGAGCAAGCGGCAGAATTTACATGTCATCATTTAATGATTGGTTCTATGATAATGTTGTTGTCATGGGGTCGTAGATCATATCCAGTCAAAATGTGTTCAACTCCAGCACTTAAGCTGTCACTTAGAGACGGCTGGGCCATCCAGTTCTGCCCTTGATCGAACTCTGAGTCTATTAGACACACACGCAGTACCTAGATTACGGTTTGAAATTTGTTCGAGGGAATATATGCTCACAAACGATTTTATTTCCAAAACTTTCAAATGACTGGAGTTGCACATTCTGATAAAGCCCCTCGTAAGAGCGCCTTCTTTAGGAAAAGTACAGGTCAGGTTCTGTCCGAGTGCAAAGGGTTTAGAGACAGATCAGCAAACCTCAAACTGCGACACAAAGCAATTGTGGCCATTGAACGTGGTCCAGTTGCAAACTTTGTTCCTTTGTGATTGCTGATTCAAATTGGAGTACAAAGTTGAACATGCACGCTTGTTAATTTTCAAGTTAAACAGCCTCCCTTGCTCTTGTCCACTTAGCGATCAGACAACCACTACCACCAATACCATCAGACGCATCAAAGGCATTTCCAATGATTACCGCGCCCCCATTAACGCACAGAGCTTAGTTTGAGGCCTGCGCGTCCTTCATATTGAACACATCCAATAAATCCTCCTTAAGTGATTGCAACCTTAAAACGATTCTCTTCCTAAATGAATCCCAGGGCTGCGTCTTGCCTTTTCAGCGGAGGGCACCCATGAATCAAACAATTAAGGGGGAAAATAGACCCGGGTCAGCTGATGCAGGCCTCCAGTTCACCTCCACCCACGCACCCACACCCCTCCACCAACACCATCCCCCCCCTTTCTCGCCTCAAACCTACAGGAAAACAAGCAGGACAGACAATTTCTTTCAATTAGTCCAAACGGGTCAGCCCAATAAATTTCAGTTTGTTCCCCTCGACGCAAAGGCCCTGTTGCATGTCCCGCGCAAAATGAAGACTAATGGGCTATTGTAGAGCGGCTGAGCCCCTGATTCCGTATCAGTACACCACCCTCGCACCCTCGCACCCTCCCATTCTCCTTTGCTTCTTTCTTTCTTTCTTTCTTTCTTTCTTTCTTTCTTTCTTTCTTCGTCTCCCCCCTCTTCTCTTTTTTCTCTCTTTCGTTCTCCTCCCCCACCTCCATCACCCCCTACACAGCTAAGTGAGCCAGTGCTGACCAGGCGCCACGACAAATGTTTAATACATTTATTCACGACCTGCATTCATTTTCTGTTTTAAGCATTATTCCTGAGTAGTTGCGTGGCGTAGGGGGGTGTGTGTGGGGGGGGGGAGTGCTATTCATCACTTTGTGACAACAGCCATGGACGTGACCATCGTTCAATGTCTGTAGCAGCTCCAACGGCGGTAGGCAAGGCACCGTATTATAACTTTCCTCCAGCGTTTTCAGAAATATATAAACACCCAGCATGCACCGGGGCCCTGTGATTACCACCATATGGAAATAAATAAATAAATTGAAAATCTCTTACCTTCTGGATTTTTCTTTAAAAGGGGGCCTTGAATAATTATACTACTTGAGGCGTTGCTGAGTTGTTGAATATTTCGCATCGCTCCCTCAACTGTTTCTCATTCCACTTCACTCCTGTGTTTACATTGATCTTTCACGTTGAGTTTGTTTTTCTGGCCCAGCGGGACGAGAAGACACACAGGGCAGCTACAGGCTCTCATCATGAAAACCTACTACATAACACACCCATAATTGTTATTGGCAGTGGCCAGAATACGATAAGAAGAGTAATAAAGATGGATCTTTCAAAGTGTCATCAAACATTCATGCCGTGGCAGATCCTCAGGCCACAGCTAACAGATGAGGAGCTCAGAGTTCAGTGGTTGCTGCGTTAAAACCACAAGTGGAGGGCAAAGACGACATTGATTTTACAATGCGGAGCTCCATCACGGCAGGCGACCCCCACAGAGCGGTGTGGATACAGGGCGAGATCTGGAGATTTTGCCTGCGCCGTTCGTTAAACTTAACATCCGCATCGTTTATACGCCCGCCTCCGGCCCTGTAAGACAGAGATTCAGTGCCGTTGAGTGCAGTGCAGTGGAGTGTTGTTGAACGCGTTGCGCGACTAGTGCGAAGTCTACACAAGTTATGATTAATAAAGGCGGTTCAGTGTACAGTATAGTGAAATGAGGGCAAACCAGCTGTGGTGGGCTGTGGAGGGGGGGTCGGGGGAGAGAGAGAGAGAGAGAGAGAGAGAGAGAGAGAGAGAGAGAGAGAGAGAGAGAGAGAGAGAGAGAGAGAGATGGGGAGAGAGAGAAAGAGAGAGAGAAAACAAAATAATAAAACAAGGAATAATTACGAATATGTGCGTGAGAGAGATTGACATAAACACAGGGAAAGATAAAACAACAAAGGGAGTCGATCGGAACTGAGAGAAAGTCCATTATCAAGGACGGATAAACCATGCATCATATTGCAGTCGTTTATTGAGAAATAATTTCTGTGTGTGCTTTGATGAAAATGAGAGCATCGTGTTGCAACACATCAATACAAGCAGGCGACGGCCAATGTATTCTTATTTCTTCTTCTGCTTTATCTCAAAGATTCCCAATCAGATTCCTGCAGGCTTTTTATGCCCGCAATGAATGCTGTGACTGTCAGACTGACGAACATGCAATCGCTCAGAGAGCAGATGGGGGATGGGGAACAAGAAAAAATAAAATAAACGGCCCCATGTCGCCTTCCTATCACAAGGGGCCCCTTTTAATAAGGCCCCTGAAAAAGAGGCAAGTAATCCTTACTAATGAGTTCATTAAATGCCCCCGTCACACCTGGTCATAATTCCATTATGATTGTGGCAATGAAATTAAGCTTTCATCAAGGCCCGCAGACAGAAGGCAGAAAAGCTATTATTTCTCTCATATTCTTAGATATAGCGTTGCTTATAACATTATGATATTAGGGTGCTTTGTACAATTTATGACACGCTGTTCGGTCTGTAACGCCGGCGGGAAGATGACAGTTTCATAAACTACAGAGCCGGACACTTTTGTCAAGCATTTGTCCTTGACTTTAAAGTAGAGGAGGAATGGGAAATGTATTCGTTGTTATTGAGGTATGTTCTCTCTTTTTGTTCTTGTTTATTTTATTGTTCTTTTCTGCTTCAAGGCCTTTTCTTATTTTTTGCTTATTACAGTTTTTGTCGATTGTATACACACAAAAAATGGAACTATGCACACAATTCTGAAAACTTGAAGCTCATGTCTCGCTACAAGACTCCAGACTGCTAAACTTTAAGCACAATTCCACTGTTTTCAACTTTTTTGCTAAACTCTAAGCATAAATCTCATCATCTGGCACACTAGGTTCACCTGGATCACACTGGCCTAGGGCAAGGCAAGGCAAGGCGACTTTATTTATGTAGCACTTTTCATACACAAGGCAGACACAAAGTGCTTCACATATAAACATTGTCATACAATAAAATAAAATTATAGATAAGTAAAAGAAAACATATGCAAAGAAATGAGTAAAATAGAAAGTTAAAAAGGCATTTTAGTATTAAAATGGAAAATAAAGGCAAAGTTAAAAAAGCTGTCTAGAAAGTGCAATGTATTTACGATTTAGCAGAAAGCTAAAGCAAACATAAAAGTCTTCAGTCTTGTTTTAAAGGTGCTCAGAGTTGGGGCAAGTCTTAAATCCTCAGGGAGTTTATTCCAGCCATTTGTTGCATAGTAACTAAATCCTGCTTTCCCATGTTTCGTGTTTTATTCTGGGGATAATTAACAGATTGGTCTCAGAGGATCTTAGTGGTCTAGAAGGCTTATGTAATGGAAGCATATCAGTTAAATATTTTGGGCCTAAACCATGTAGGGATTTATAGGTAAGCAACATGATTTTAAAATCAACTCTTTGACCTACAGGAAGCCAATGTAACGATTTAAGAATTGGTGTAATTTGTTCACATTTTTTGGTCTTTGTTAGAACTCTAGCAGCAGCATTCTGAACAAGCTGAAGCTTCCTCGGAGTTTGTTTTGGAAGACCTGTAAGGACACCATTGCAGTAATCAAGCTTACTAGTGATAAAGGCATGTACAAGTTTTTGTAAGTCTTCGGTGGACATGAGCCCTCTAAGTCTTGCTACATTTTTAAGGGGATAATATGCAGATTTTGTAACTGA
>NC_044060.1:15187908-15232908 GCF_902167405.1 Gadus morhua
ATTTAAATGTATTCCTCTCGCCTCACACAGTTTGTGGCCGTCAACACGGACTACAAGAGCCTCAAGAAAGAGGGCCCGGACTTCTAGAAGGACCTCCGAGCGACTCCAAGGGCACAGCCTTATGGCAGCACCTCCTGTCGTCGCCGCGGCGATACACGACTACATCCGCACAGTCCTTTTACGGAGTCTCACCTGTCTCACACACACACACACACACACACACACACACACACACACACACACACACACACACACACACACACACACACACACACACACACACACACACACACACACACACACACACACACACACTCCAAAGCACGCAGTTTAAAATAAACACTGTAACCTTGAGGTGAAAGTTGGTTATTAAAGGAAACATGAGGACTGGGCTGTTTGTGGGTTTGTCTGTCGTCTGCTACTGTCTAGAGGCCTGAACAGCTGTGCTTTTTCTGGAACAATTTGCTGTAATGACTGACTATTAAGTGAAATTATAACGATCCAATACTAGTTGTTTGTTAAGCAAGCATCTGCACAACACTATCGACTTTCTGGGTTAAGTAAACTCTCACACACACATTTTTTAATCATTACACTTTCTTCATATTAATTGTATTGATGTGTTTATTAATGTTTTTTAATTGAATGATATGTTGATATAAAAATGATAATAATGATAATAATAATAATAATAATAATTAAATTATTATTTTAGAATTAAAATTAAAATTGTAATTCTAAGAGGACCTTGGATTACCTGGGAATGGGAACCCATGGTGCACAATTGTCTGTTCACATTTATCCTAAAGATTTTTTTTTTCCTCTGAGATTAGTGTTGTATTTGGTCCAGACGGCCATCTCAGATAATCCACTGTTTTGTGTTCTTTAATGGGAAAACTTCTAATTACACAATGGATTAACTATTGCTATTTGAGATAATTCTCTGGGGGGTCATCGAAGAAAATTGTCCTACTCAAAAACCAAAGTCAAAAGTGCTGTATCGACTCTTCCTATTTGAACGGTCGACAAAACTAGGAGAATCCTGTACGATCCTGTACGGCTCTTATAATTACAACTCATGGCTTCCAGAACGTTCTAGAAACTGAAAAAATATGTTTGACTTCCTGGGATTTAATTTCAGCAGGCTTATCATATCATCACAAATTCAACATTTTGGGCCAATATGTCACATCCAATCACATGCTGAGATATGAAATGGAAGATGAAGAGGGACCAGAAATAGCCAGTCAGTCAGGCACCCTAGATGAATATGTATGTGGGTCACAGAGTTCTTTTGAAACCAGAGTTTTTTTTTCATTTATTTGATACCAGCCCCTCAGAGGGCCGTTGCGCGCGGTGGTCCAAGGGAAACAACTCATTGAGATGCCTGATCACTTTTCTGTGTCTGGGAGGACGGACAGAACCAAAAGCCCTCCTTGGTTCTTCCCGTATAGAAGGGGAGGTACTGCTGAGGGACCCGCCATGCCTCCAGAATCACTCATTCCCCTAACAAATGCATCCCTGCTGCCGACACTTTGCTGGTGATGAATGCTAAATACGTTGGCTCCATGTTAAAAAAAAAAAAATCCAAATATTTTTTTATTTATGAACATTTGCATGCATATGTATGTATGTATGCATGTGGTTGCGTGTGTCTCCGTATGCTGTTTGATCTGTTCGTGGGTCCATCTTAGGAGTCCTTCTGTCTGTTCTGGAACTAATATCTACAGTATGCGTTGATTTGGGAGTTGGGGGGTATATGCAGTATACCACAGTCGGTATCAACACAAAGACTCATACCCATACCCATAACTCTCCACTAAATGGTACATACATCGGCGCAGGGATTGTCCTCCTAGTTCCTAATTTACGGCTTAATAGAGAACCACTATGTGAGTTCATCTATCTTCAGCTGCTCCCATAAAGGGGGAGACCACAGGACTGACTGGGAGGAGGAGGAGGGGCTAGGAGGAGGAGGAGGTGGGGGCCACGATCACAGCATCTCTTTAAAAGCAATACACCTTCAGACGGGTGGGGCACTCTTCTTTTACCACTTCCGCTGTGTGTGTGTGTGTGTGTGTGTGTGTGTGTGTGTGTGTGTGTGTGTGTGTGTGTGTGTGTGTGTGTGTGTGTGTGTGTGTGTGCGCGCGTGCGTGTGTGTGTGTGTGTTTGTTAGTGTTCTGTCAGTTGCCCAGTACCCGCTGACAGGTAATCAGCCAGGCTATAGTATCACACTGGGGCATAATCACAAGGGCATGTGTTTGCGGGTGTGGGTACATGCACACACACACACACACACACACACACACACACACACACACACACACACACACACACAGACACACACACACACACACACACACACACACACACACACACACACACACACACACACACACACACACACACACACACACACATCCACACCCACATATTATGGTTCGTAAACAGCTTTGCGGGTCATTGTGATTGCCTTGCTTCCATTTGTTATTCTTTGTTGTGCTATACGTGCGTCACACTGCAGCTACGATACACCTGTGGCCCAAGTTCATAGGATGGGACTGGAGAAAATTTGGGCCACAAACAAATTGCATTTCCTGTGTACTTGCTCGTGTCTCCTCTCATTTCATTGTTAACAGTCATAGTCGATTTCAAAGTTCATACTCTTTTTCTTTTTTCACTCGGATCAGAGTATATTTGCTATGAGAGCTGATGTTCTTCAATATATAGGTTTTATCTTGTAAATGCTTCAGTGTCACAATTTCTAAAGAGCAAGACTCGACTTCAGGTGGGAGATTATCGCTCTGTTGTACCATCCAACTCTGAGTCTATAGGCTCCTTTTACATGCTAGCTCCTGTTAATTAAAATACGGAATAAGAATTATTCCGGCTATAATCACACCTCCGATTTGAGCTTCACATGAAATGACACAGATATCTCTCTGCTCCTGTTAAGCAGGAATAAAATGTACAGCGCCGTCTTTGATTCAGCACCTTCCCAGCCGAGGGGAAGTCTGAAGCCTGGACTGGTTTTTGATAAACATGCCAGCGCTTTGTTTGTGACAAACTCGCTCATACGTGGGATTCTGCATGGCTGGCGACCGTGTCAACATTGCCATATTGTGCCTCTCAAAACATCAAACGGCGAAGGAGACATTACATCTAAATGAGGTCTTGCTCTAGCAGGAGGTAAAGCAGCATGCCATTATAATTTCACTTTGGCAAACACTGTCACATAATACCGTCAAGTGATTCCAGAGTCTCTTACGCTGCGCGCATGCACACACACTCACACACACACGCAGGGACAGATATCGCGCGTGCACACAAGCCCCATGGGAACCAGAGAATTGATGGGGGGGAGGGAGAAGTGAGGGAAAGAGAGATGAGACGGACGGACATACAAAAATAAAAAACACACAGACAGGAAGAAAGAAAAAAAAAAAGAGAAAGAGGAGATAAAAGGCGGAAGCGTCGGTGAGCCAGCCAGGCCGCCCGCATCAGCACCACTTCCTTTCTTGCGATGGGGCAAAAGCAGATATTTATAGATAAGGATTAACTTGAATGGCTGAGTTAAGTCTGTAAGTTGCTGGTGGAGGTGGGGGCGGGGGGGGGGGGGTGTGGGGGGGGTGTTTGGGATAAATAAGTAAATGGGACGGGGGGACGGGGGGTGTAAACAGGCAAGGCGGCGCGGAGCCCGGGTGAGGGGGCTGGTGCTGGGAGGCCCCTGGGCGGCTCCACTGATCCACTGGAGATAGCGGTGGTGGGCGCGGTGGGGGGAGGGGATAGGGGGGGGGGGGGGGTCTTTCATCCGTGTGTTATTGTTTCATGGTGAGCTGAGAAAAACAACCAGGGGTTATACAACAGCTGGGATGATTCTGGGGTCTCCCTAGGACGTTTGTCCTAGGGAGACCCCGACATAGCCCAGCTCTGGACCCGGGTCCATAAACACCAGTATAAATCACAGTTGCCAACCCCTTTGCGTGCATTAGCTGTTCACTGGGTTCAGTGTTCAATGTCAGGGGGTTGGAGCGTACCCGAGCCGTAAATAGGCACGAGGAAACGTAGAACGTATAATGCATCTGCAGGTACCTCAGGATGTAGCTCGAGCCATGCCCAACCTGAATGTCTTTGGAGGTGGGAAGAAAGTGTGGTACTTGGTGGAGCCTCCCACAATGCACTGGGAGCGTAGACAAACACAAACACAAGGCCTCGGCAGAGCCTCGACCCCATGTCTTTAGAGCTGGCAGACAGCAGTGCTACACACACACACACACACACACCTGTGTTTGTTTTCTTTTATTTACTTTTTTTCATTTCATGCTGGTGCAATATTATTTTTAGGCTCCAAAGACAGGATCCAACTGGCTAAAATAACAAGGTAAGAAAGGTAGACAACTGCACATTCGGTTAGAAATATCATTCAAGACTATGTATCTAGCATTATTTTGCAGGGTCTGTATGTTGCAATGATTGTTATTCAGTAGAATAGCTTGGAAGGTAAAAGATAAATAAGGACGCGGGAAAACATTTGCGATGCTTTGGCATTCTTGTTGATCCATCTTGTTGCTTACTGGACGACGGAGAAGTACCCCATAGAAAGGTGTGAACCGAGGCGAGCCACTGCTTTGCTCAATGTGGCAAGATGCTCGGTTGACTAATGCACGTTTAACCCTGGCCAACTCTGATTAATGCAAACATATACAGGGAGACCCCTGCACAATCAATATGCAAGTGAGTACAAATGTTAAACCGCAAAAGTATCAACTGAATGCTAAAAGCACAGCAATGGATATTTTATAGAAAGAAAAATTCAGATACAAAGCACAGCACACACACATGCTTTCATTATGGATACATCAAAGCAAATTGATGTGCTTTGTTTATGTGAACAGGTCCTGGGATGTCATCGGCAGGCAGGCCCTTGCGCATGTGCAACCCCCCATAACACTCCATCATGTTCCGCCGTGTCTAATCGTGACAGTTATTTCAAGTGACAGAACTAACATGCGTGGATGAGCACACGCAGGCAGACACAGGCGAGAGAAACCTAAGTACATGATTCCAATTAATACTGACAATGTAATTTATCCCGCTCCTCATTAAGCACACTTGATTTATTGTCGGAACAGCAACCAAGGGAGCTGCAATTCGTTTATTTTGGAATTAAGAAAATACATGCCTTTTATTGCAGTAAAATACTGAAAGGGATGTTTGTTAAAAAGTTTTGATAGATGGACAATATTAGGAGGAGAGTGAACAGATGGCTGATAATGGCTAATTACTGCCATTACAATTATAAGGCATAGTTTTTCTTCTAATCATACTTTGCCCATTTATTAAGCCGCTCCATGTGCTACCAAAAGATACATCATGTTGTTGTTTGATTAAAGTTGCTGTAGGTAAGATTTAGGAGCTATTATTCGATTGTCACTGCTTAGAAATGGCCCTCCCATCTGTCTGCTATTAGTGAGTGATGTGGTCTGTGAGGATATCTGTTTAGAGTTGACTGCGCATGTTTCTGCTTGAGACCATTCGGACCATTCGGACCATTTCAGAACACTAATTTCTGACCAATAAGGTTATCTCTTTTCCTTATTGGTTTGGTGACTCCATCTTAATGGTTGATCCGAGTTGCGGAAATGCAACACTACTTAATGGCAGTGGAACGCAGGGATTGAGGGAGCTGTTATTTATTTGTTTCAAATCTTTCTATCTTCAGCTCCCTCTTTACAACAGTCGAATCTGACAAAAAAAGTCAATTTAAGAGAATAATGAATTTTCTGCTCATTTACTTCCCAATCCCATGGTTATTTTCCTAGCCTGGACATTTTCTTTGGTTTATGAACTGAAGCATTTCGGGGGTAACCTTTTCCCCAGTCATACAGTTGATCTCTCTTAATAACCAATTTTATACAAAGTGACACAATTTTGCTTCACATTGTTTCTAATTATAGGTTGAGGATTTAGCCGGTTTGTTAAGACCCCAGGTGATCATGTAAATCAGCCATGACCTTTGTTCAGCTCTCTCGACTAGATAGTGGCTGTCTGATAACTCTGAATTCAGAGCGCAGAGCAACATTTCATTTAAATATGCTTCTTGGATTGATCTGTGGATTTCCTTATTCTATTTCTTGTTCTTACATTCCAAAAACCGGTAGGCCTAACTGAGCACTTAATTTTGATTCAGAAGGGGCTGTGTTCTAATGAGTAAAAATAAAATCAGACATTCACTTAATGAAATGTTGCTCTGCACTCAAAATTCTGAATTTAAAAAAAGGAAGCGGCTTGTAAACGCATTATAGAATCTTGTGGATTTGTTCGTTTCGTTTCTAAGCACTGTTGGATAAATCTACCAAGCCAGGGCAGTTTGGATACGTCTACTTTGTTGGACAAATTCAATATAAAGCTTTGGGAGGAACTTAACACTCGTTTTGAATATAATTAAATTAATATTAACTGCTTCAGATCGCGGCAACACCAAGAGAGGGGCTGAGTTTGACAAATATAATTCCGATTTTTCATCTGTAGATGGACAATGTCAACAAGTAACGGGGGTCTTAACCGGACAAACACAATTAAAATACTTAATGGTCAGGCCAACTTGTTGCTACCATCTCTTCATGAAGTGTTTTTGAGGCACCACATTAAAGATGACTGACACTTCCCACACCGCGGCCTACACAACTCTTCAGCCTCCCTCTTCCACTCAGTCGACTTGTTACCCCCAGACTATCATGCCCTCTGTAGGCGCACACACGCATCTCGGGAAACCCACGCCGAGGGACTTGATGATCCACGCACACTCCATGTGGACACGGTCGCGTTCAGAACACGTCGTCAACATCGTCCTACAGTGATCACCGACCAACACTCAAAAGCTTCCGAGAAAAACGGCGCGACGAAAAGGTACATGGATGAATATTCATAAAGCAATGACAAGAAAAAACGGCAAAACAAAATGCACAGCTGCTTCTCACAAGGAGGATTCCTCTTTTATTTTATTCTAGAAAACATTCTGGAAAATAAAGTAATGGAAAGGGCGCATGTTAAAGCTAGATTTGATTTCAATGAGATGATGCACAATAAACAGAATGAAAAAGTGGTAGGTCGATTGTAGTTATGGCAAAATCCCCCTCTTGTAGCGGACAAGGCTGTACTCGTGGCATGGTAAAATAAAGAAGCTCCGCCCCCTCCTGACTCGTCTCTAGTGTGCTGTGCTGCAGGGTGACGTTCAGCTGGTTCATGGTATAGATCTTGCTCACTGATGCAGTGACAACACACAGACACACTCATGGCATCCGGTGATTGAACCAATCTAAAAAACATATATTCTTACATTTATACTATACTCATATTTTAATAGTTTACATAATCTGTCGGCTGTATATATATATACATATATATATATATTATTTTAGGTTGACCGTTTCACCTCTTTCAATTAAACAAATACTTGATCTAAAAAGATACCAAGATGTCCATGTACCAGGACAGAAGTTACATACATTTTAATAACAGTAGGTACAAAATAAAGTATGTACTCATTATTTGTGACACATAGGCAAATCACAGGACTGCTAATACATGCAGGGAGACTTTCCCACAGTTTTAAATTGTGTTATTTTTCTGTCAAAAAAAGAAACAAATAAATGGAGGACAATTATTATTACATCGTCTAACTAGCAGTTGCCAGAGGGATACAGAAGAGGTGGATCAAGGGGCGGGGAAAATACTCTTTTGGGGTTGTTACAATTATTTTCTCAAAACTCTACACTGGAACCATTTTAAATTAGGAGTGTTCCATAAAGCAACGTTTGAGGCTTGACGCTTTTAATCTCAATTTATAAGTGTGCCATCTTTATAGATTAAATACCCCCAAATAGTTGCAATATAAAGTGGTATAGCCGGCGAACAGGCTTGTTAAAATAATGGCTACAATAATGAAAAAAAGTTTCTCTTTGACCTGGAGCACCTCAGCAGAAGAAACAGCCATGTGTTTCCATTTATACATATGTGCTGTGGCGGCCCGCCCGCCCACACACAGACAGCAAACCTCAAGGTGCTGGGTAACCAAGTCTAGAAGTCCCCAAGCAAATAAAGAATGGCCACATTAGTGCAGATGTTAGCTGACAGCGGTGAGATTCGAACACAGCTCATCCGATGCTAAACTAGGCTTGAGCGTACTGCATCAGCGTGGCATCTGACAACACTGAGCTGCTGTTTGGTTCTCCTGTTCCCCCTCCTATGTAGCCACGCGACGAAGCTAACAGATGTTAACAAGGTAATTATGTTACGATGATGTCGCAGCCGTCGCGTTCCCTCCCTCAACCTCGACAGTAAAACACCTTGCCGATACATGGAAAGGATAAATGGCTGAAAATATAGAAAAAGTATTTTTTTTGTATTTTTCTTTTGCTGTTAAAAGTTGAAATGTTGAGTTGAATCCATGTCAATGTGGCTCCGGAATGATGCGTACCACCGCCCCAGAAACCCCCCCCCCCCCCCTCTCTCTGACTCCCTCCCTCTCTACCACTTTCCGTCCAGGACACGTGATCAGGCTGGTTGTGCGGATAGGAGGTGGAGGTGCTGGTTGGGTGGTGGGTCTAGTGGTCTTCGAAGCCCGGCATGGGGAAGGGCCTAGAGAAGGCCTCCACCCGCTGCCTGAGGGCTGCAATGCGAGCCACTGTCTCAGAGTCCTCCAGTAGGAAGCTCTTGAAGTCCTGCAGCTTTCCTGGAGAACACAGAGAGAGAGAGAGAGAAAGAGAAAAAGAGATGAATCACCGGTCATCTTGGGCAACAATGATCTAATATAATATCATTGGGGGAGTTGAGGTAAAGATGTGTAAGGATTTTGGTTCATTAAAGTAAAACATGTTAAACATTTTTATCCAAAGCGACGTGCAGTCAATTCAGACGTCATTGGGGTCAAGGCCTCTGACTCACATACAGGTAAGGCTGCTGGGGATCGAACCCGGTACTTTTCAGGTGGGAGTTGAAAGCAAAAAACCACGCTACTCTACCACCTGATATGAATAGACTTTGCTTCATTCATTTAACATCAACACTCAATCAAACGAGACCTCCAACCACGCCCAGACGATCAACTCACCAGTCTTCTTCTTGACATCCAGGGCGATCTTGAAGCCCTCGTCCATGAACTCAACCACCTGCACAAAGTCTGCCTCCTTCAGCTGCCGGGAGGTCAGGGCTGGGGCGCCTGGGACCAAGCAGAGAGAGCACAACACTCAGGGTACACGGCGGGACCAACACTCGGCCGGGCCTCCGCCTTCTGCTTCGGGCGCTTACGCCCTGAAGGGATGTGAGCGCTGCACAAAAGACTGGCAAACGGTCGAAAAGCGAAGTCTGACTGGTCGGTATGGCACCATGAATACCTTTTATATATCCTAGAATAGGAACTAATGATTAACTACTTTGAGTTCAAGTGGATTTGAGTCCCAGTGACGCGATGAATCACTCGGAATAGATTTGACTCTTTGTACTGGTCGTGAGATGGGGATCCCGGCGCGATACAGGACCCGACAGAATCCCCAGAAAATGTGTGAGCGTGTGCAGGGTGCCGGGTATGGTGGGTGTTGGTGGGGCCCCAAGGGGCAGCTGAGGAGCTTCCTGGAAGAGTGACTAAAATCAAACAGACTCCTGATTAATTTTAATACGCTCGGTGCTCATGGCTCGCCGGCTGTCGTGAGCGGACCCGCAGCTTATGAGTTTTAAAGTAAAACTGCTCGCTAAGTAAATATAGCAAACAGGTCATCTATGTATTTTTAATTGAACCCTGCAAAAAGAAAATCCCACTAATAGGGCCGGGTTTGCGGTGGATTTTTTTTGGCATCTTGTTGAAGAGAAATATCAAACTCTCATTGCATAAATGTTTCTAGAAAAGTGATGGGCATTGCACTTCTTGCAAGCCTGTGTATGTGTTTATCTGTGTGTGTGAGTGCGTGTGTGTTCTCTGCGTGTGTGATTATCTCGGCGTGTGTTTCTGTGTGTGTGTGTGTGTTCTGTGTGTGTGTGTGTTTATCTTGGTGTGTGTTTCTGTATGCGTGTGTGTTCTCTGCGTGTGTGTTTATCTTGGTGTGTGTTTCTGTATGCGTGTGTGTTCTCTGCGTGTGTGTTTATCTGTGTGTGTGTTCTCTGTGTGTGTGTTTACCTCTGTGTGTGTTTATCTGTGTGCGTGTTCTCTGTGTGTGTGTTCTCTGTGTGTGTTTACCTCTGTGCGTGTGTGTGTGTGCTCTCTGTGTGTGTGTGTGTTCTCTGTGTGTGTGTGTTTATCTGTATGTGTGTGTTCTGCGTGCGTGCGTGTACCTAGCCTGAGGCCTCCGGGGGTCAAGGCGCTCTTGTCCCCGGGGCAGGTGTTCTTGTTGGCGGTGATGTAGGCCAGCTCCAGCACCCTCTCGGCCCGGGCCCCGTCGATGCCCTTAGGCCGCAGGTCCACCAGCACCAGGTGGTTCTCTGTCCCCCCTGAGACATTCCACCAGGGACAGAACGCCTTAGAAGGATTGAGCAGGAGAACCGTGCTCCGACACACAGCCTTGACGAAATCGAGTGAAATCAGGACCCTAGAAGGTGCTCGGAGACATCGGGCCGCCGTGCACATGCTTCTGTCTGCCTACGGAAGTAGGGAGACAGAAGCATGTGCACGGAGGCCCGATGTCTCCGAGCACATGCTTCTAGAATGTGCACGGAGGCCTGATGTCTCCGAGCACATGCTTCTAGAATGTGCACGGAGGCCTGATGTCTCCGAGCACATGCTTCTAGAATGTGCACGGAGGCCTGATGTCTCCGTGCACATGCTTCTGTCTCCCTACTTCCGTAGGGAGACAGAAGCATGTGCACGGAGACAGAGCCGGCCCGAGATCCGCACGGAGGTGTGTCATTACCCGAGACCAGGGTGTAGCCCTTGCTGAGCAGAGCTGTGGCCATGGCCTTGGAGTTCCTCAGGACCTGGTCGATGTACTCCTTGAACATGGGAGACTGGGCCTGGACACACAAGAGCACAGGGTTCCGTTCTCTAAGCGCGTCAGTGGCCTTCGGAAAGGCCTACGTTTCAAAGCATAGTTGGACCCCATGAAGCAAACCGCCCCCTTTCAAGGTTTTGAAAATCTAGACGACACCTGGTTGTGACCGCTAAAGATACATTTGGGACCACGGTTAAAATTGCATTAAAAAGGAAATTATTTTGAAGTTTAAAAAAAATCATTCAAGGGCCATGTTGACAAGTCATGTCGGTCTCTAAAAACTCTGGCGGTGCAACCAAATAGGTGGCGGCCCAATTGTAATTCAACTCTCACTGCCCACTCTACACTAAGAGTCCTAGTTAAACATGAATCTTAGCTGGACGGATCCAGATCACAGACGCGACTGACCTGTTTGAGGGCCACGGCGACACCGGCGATGGCGTGGTTGTGTGGTCCGCCCTGCAGGGAGGGGAAGACGGCGAAGTTGATCTTGTCCTCCAGGTCATACATGATCTCCTTGCCCTTCTTGTCCACGGAGCGGACGCCCTTACGGTAGAAGATGAGGCCGGCCCTACGGGTAGGATTCAGATCCAAGTAGTACTTTAGTGACAAAAATAACTCTAACCCCAACTCTAGGGGAAGTTGAAATAGATCAAAATTAACTCCAAACCATAACCTAGGGAGACCCAACTGAAACAAAACTTATTTAAGAAGAAAATGGATGTAGTAGGCCTAATAATGGTGACATTATCACTAGTAAGTGCGGATTGATCCGTGTCCAAATCTTGACGAAGGCCCAATCCCATTTCTACCCCTTACGCCTTCCCCTTCCCCCTTCCCCTTACCCCTTCAAAACAAGGGGGAGGGGTAAGGGGAAGGGGTAAGGGGTAGAAATGGGATTGGGCCTTAAAATGCACAACAAAAACAATATAAAAGTGCAAGCGTTAATTGTTAGTCAGTTTCTTTTGTTTGGGGCTCAAAGGAGGGAGCTGGGTTTTCCTGGATGTAAGGGTGAGAGGGGCTCCCCTACCTGGCTCCGCGGAGGGACTTGTGTGTGGTGGTGGTCACCAGGTCCGAGTGGTCGAAGGGAGAGGGGATGCTCCCGGCCGCCACCAGGCCACTGATGTGGGCCATGTCAGACAGCAGGTACGCCTTCACCTCCGTGCACAGCTGGGAGACACACAACACCCAGTGTGAGGCGACTTACAGCTTGTCAAGCCGTCCGACAACATCACACATTCACGTCCAGACACCTCGGTTAGTAAGTGTTGAAAAAGTATTTATTTGCAAACACTTCTAGACAGCAAAGTGTTTGATTTAAGGGGGTATGATCATGGGATGAGAGACACACTGGAATCAGTAACAAAGCATCTCCAATGAGACAACATGATTCTTGTAAGTATTCTTTCACATTGTGGGCAGTAAAACCTCTCTTACGCACTTATTTTATGTTGTAAATCTTGGAACTTAATATACACTTATTGTAAGTTGTACGTCCTGGCACTGAATCTACACACTGAAGGTTGCTGATGTTGTACATCCTAGCATTGTGTAGCACCTTATCCTAGCTTTGTTGTATACAGGGAACTTTACTTTACTGTACCGACAGCTATATTTTGTTTCTTTCTTCTGACAAATATACTTATTGCAAGTCAATTGGATTAAAGCGTCGTCAAATGCCATAAATGCAAAGAATGTCAATGGAAACAACAAAGGAAGTGAAAGTGAGGGGAGTGACCATCGTGGATCCTTATGGGTTGGGCACGGCTGTAGTCAGCCACGGTGGTAGAGGCCAAGTTAATTTGCAAAGCTCTTTGAGGAAGTATAGATGTCTGCAAGGAATCGACACGATAAAGATGTCAGGAGAAAGGCTTGCACTCAGTACCAGACTAGGTGGCCAGAGCGGCAGGGCGAATGCTAACTAATTGAACACCTATCGACTGGAGAGAGGACCGCTATCTCTAGGTGCCTGGAGACTGTATACAAATGCCATTTGGATTAACCATTAACAATGTAAACAATAATTATATCATTAGTCTTCAATCGATGATATTATTAGGATTAGGATTCAGTTTGTGAATGCCTTGGAGTCGTGTTACATCTGATATGATGGGGTACCATTTAGGAGAGCTACGGAGACACTGAATTAATTAGCCAAAGGACCCATTCGGCGATCCACTTCGGTTTCAGATTATAATGCTCTTCGAGAGCACTAGCATTTATCTTACTTTTCTGGCTTCTTGATAGACAAGTGCAAGCTGTTTTAAGCATCACTTTGGGCTACGGTAACATGGGGTTTGGGCATTTGAAATGCGTTCCAACATTAAAAAGAATCAACAAAAGATATTGACAGTACCAAATAGTTGTTATTTGCAGCGATAAACGCAACACCTGCTCAAACAACAGCGCTTAGAGAAACAGCAACAAACAGCCAATGTTGGGGAGTACGATTGACTCAATGTATTCTGCCTAGTGGAACATCGTATCTCAGCAATTTAAAAGCACGAAAAAAATAAAAATGTCTCGGCAACAGTGCATTTATCAAAATCTTGCAGATTACTTATTCACTGTCAGTGTTGAAAGTGCTTGCTTTAAAAAACACACACACACACACACACACACACACACACACACACACACACACACACACACACACACACACACACACACACACACACACACACACACACACACACACACACACACACACACACACAAGACAACAGCAGCTCGTTCCAAAAACCAAGATGGGGAGTTGTAATTATGCTCTTCCGCACTCGTCGGCATCCCAGAACACGGGCACATAATTTAATTTAAGTCTTTGCCTTTTCTTGGCAGCATTGACAATAAATAGCTTGCTATCATGCAAATAAGTGTGCTGGCGAACGATCAGAGTGGTGGTAAATAATGTGGCGCTGTTTTTTTCCCGTTCTAATTAACATGCATTATCGGGACAATCTCCATAGCACTCGTATCTAAACTGGATCAGCACATGTTTATTAGATTAGGGAAGGCGAGGGAGTCGCAGGGGTTACTGGAGGGGGGGGAGCTGAGGACAGGCGAGCAGATGCCAGTTACTGGGTCGCAGAGATGGGGATGGGGGGGATGGGGGAACATCAGCAAGAGCGTGCCTTAATCTAGGTTAACCCTGCCCTGGATATAATAAAACCGAATACAACCCCGGCCCGCGTAGCTGCTGAAGAGTTAACTCCCTCCAGAGAAGAATGGGAGTAGCAAATAAATAAATGAAATAAAAGAGGACTGCACTTGAGGCTAGGGGGAGGCCAGTGGAGTTAGAAGTGCTTAATAAAACACAGTCCCACACGTGGCCCTCCAGTGGTGTGACACACTCCATCAGAGGGCCGCCGGGCTGGGGCGACAGCGGGGGCCGGTCAGAGAGGGGAGTCCGCGCCGGGGGAGCAGCGACACTAAACCAATGAAGGGAGCCTCTTGTGCATGCTTCTGGGAACAAGGCGAAAGGTGGCCTCTGTGCACCTATGTGTGAACTGGGTTGGGGTGTGTGAACTGGGTTTTGTGTGTGTGTGTACTGGGTTTTGTGTGTGTGTGTATACTGGGTTTTGTGTGTACTGGGGGGGTGTGTGTGTGTATGTACTGGGGGTGTGTGTATGTACTGGGGGTGTGTGTGTGTGTGTGTGTGTGTGTGTGTGTGTGTGTGTGTGTGTGTGTGTGTGTGTGTGTGTGTGTGTGTGTGTGTGTGTGTGTGTGTGTGTGTGTGTGTGTGTGTGTGTGTGTGTGTGTGTGGAGCGGTTCCGGTCACGCGCGTGGGCGGAGGGACAAAGTATGCAGCTCTCGGTGCGATGGGGACGTGCGCTTTCGCCATAACAACTAGAGCCGAGGTTTTGGCCTGTGTGAAAAACACAGGCGCCGCCGCTGAATGCAAATGACAGGCGGATAGAGATGGCGGAAGCTCCTCCAAAATAAGATATTTCAGAGAGGAGCCTTGGTTGGGGGCGCACGGGCAACCCAGGAGCAGGTGCATGTGTGACAGCCCCGACAGTAAAGGTTGGCTAGGTTTTATTAAATGGGGGGGAAAGGAGGGATTTCTGACCTTCCTTGACACCAGAAAAGGGAACAGAGAGGACAAGGCAGGAGGAACACGAGGGAGAGAGAGAGAGAGAGAGAGAGAGAGATGTGGGCAGTGTGTGAATGTCAAGGTTGGGTGGCTTTGGAATAAATATATATAGATAGAGGTAGAGAAAGAGAGAGATCTGTGTACCTTCCTGATGCGGGCATAGTCAATGAGGCGGGCGTAGGCACTGGTGCCAGCGATGATGATCTTGGGCCTGAACAGCCGGGCAGTCGCATCCAGCTGGTCGTAGTCTATGAGACCTGTCACAGGCTGGAGAGAGAATGAGGGAGAGAGAGGATTTTAGAAATAGAGCACTACCACAAGAATACGAGAGTCAATGGTCGCACAGGAGAAGCCTTGCAGGCATACAGATGGTAAGAAAATAAAAAGACGGTATGATGGCAATTCATCATTCATATAATCCAAATAAACCCTCTGCCAGTGAGGCTAGGAGGGGTATGGGGGTGTAGTTTAATACTAACAGGATCATGGTACATGCTGGGGATACCCCTGCATTTCCCAGGAGACCCGTTGCGACTTCTGTGAGTGTTGTTTTGGACAGATATGCATTCTCTAAAAAATGTAATAAAGAAAATTCAGCGAAAAGAAAAAGGGATGTGGCTTGGTAGCGCATGACTGAATGCAGCTAGTTACTCTGGCCTTTTCCTCATGTCTACACCACAAATTGCTCTGTCAGGTTTAGAGGAGGATCAAAGCCAGCGGTAAGTATTTGAAATGATTACATATAAAAACGCTGAAAATAATAAAATATTACCAATCTTATCCCTGGTGCAATTTTCATTACGTGGACTCATGACAATTAAATTGACAGAGGTAAATAAAATAGTAATAAACCCCTTGTATGGCTTTTAACAGAAATGAAAACCAAACCCATCCCGGTATCCAGAGAGGTCAGTGTGATGGCAATAACATCCCAGAGCAGATCCCAATTTAATCTACTCTGAAATAATCACATGCGGTTGCAGTCTATGGTCTGCTTGGACACAGTTCTCTTTAAAAATGTAAACATAGAAACAGGGGAAATCAATAATAATAGTTCTCCAAGCCACATGAACACCAAAGTCACGCTGTGCAAGTGACCACTGCCTTACGTCAAGGTGTAACCCCCGACCCCACTCACATACATGTCAAGGTTCAACGCAGACAAAAACTAAGAAAAGGGGAGTGAAGTGAAAGAGAGCAAAAAAAAAAAAGGAGGTGGAGAATCGGGACGGGGGCATGCCAAGTGAGGGGGGAAAAAAAAAAGAGAGAAAGATGGCGAGAGGAGAAAGAGGGGAGCAAGGCTAGAATGAGGGAAAGCTTTATTTAGACAAGCAGATAATCTCCCATCTCCAGAGTGCACCGGTGGACGGCCCGGCTCACTCCATCACGCCACTCGTTGTGGGGACGGAGGGGAGCCGGCGGAGCTGGCCAGCCTGTCGATTTCCCATTATCTCCCCAGCAGAGGGGTCCCGCCCGCCCATCCATCAGAGGGGGGTCCGGACGCTCGCACATCCATCAACCCCCCCCCCCCCCCCCCCCGCTACCAAGGCAACCAACCGACCACCGCCATCAGCACCACAACCACCGCCAACCGGTATCCAACAAGCACCGGCGATAACCACGGTAACACTGATCATATCTGCAAGTTTACTTGAGTAATGCGGGGGCTTGGGAAGGGGTCGGATTAAATAGATACATCAGCCCTGATTTACTGCACACGCTACATCGCCTCCATCTGATGACTTGATTGTCGGGCTTGGGTTGAGTCATTATCAAGCTTAAAAGGGTACTCTGATAAGCATAGGCTAGTGCTGTTATCCTCCGAGATTTGGGGCGCAGCCATCCTCTTGCCTCAGGGCCCAGAGCTGCAGGGAGGTGCAGAGGCATCTTGTTGGCAGGCGCTCAGGAGCGGGAGCGGTGGGGCTGGCAACCACAAGGTTGCTGGCTTGATCCCCAGCTCCTCCGAGCAAGGTGTCGAGGTATCCCTGAGCAAGACACCCTAACCCGACACAGCCGTCGGCGGATGAATGTACGCGTGATTGTGAATGTGAGGCAATAATTGCAAAGCACTTTGAGTGGCCACAGGTCTGAAAATTGCAACATAAATGCGGTCCACTTATGCACCGAATACCGACTCATTTCACATGGCCCGCTAACAACAGTTTTCATCTACAGTCAAATATGAATAGAACCGTCTGAAAAAATTTCCCCGGGTAAGAACAACACAGGATAACATGCACTCCAAATCACCGGCCCTGTAGCTGAACCCAAGGCTCTGGCCTTAACACGGGGCTGTAAAAAGAACCAAACAATGTGCTTCGTTTACAAATGCTTCTGGTTAGGTTTTGTCTGACGAAAAGGAAATGGTAGGTGTATGTCACAAGGGCACTTCATTCTGCAAGGCCAGGTCATGTTCTCAGAAAAGGAACGTCACGCAGCAGCTGAACATTGTTCAAGTAATCCGCTGTAGAATTATTGGCCTGTGAACAAAAGGTCGGCAAATCTGGAGAAGAAATGTGGGCTACCTTGAGAAAGCACTGATTCAATTTCAAAACTCTACTATCAACGAAGCAGGCGGTCAGACATGGTGTGTTTAAAATGACAATAAGCGGGCCAATAAGAGACGCCCAAAAAGATGATTGATTGGGCATGAAAATAAATGATGAACCGATTAACTCTCCAACCACGGCAGATACATAAATGTCCGAAAGCCGCCGAAGCCTTCAACAACATTCAGAGAAAATGCAGATGGACAATTTAATTGCAATTTAAA
The DNA here is from genome assembly GCF_902167405.1 of Gadus morhua. Lineage (NCBI taxonomy): Eukaryota > Metazoa > Chordata > Actinopteri > Gadiformes > Gadidae > Gadus > Gadus morhua. The sequence goes on from NC_044060.1 coordinate 15,205,754, forward strand.
ACCAATACTGTGTTCCGTTACAAACACTATCTTATCATTACGCGTGCATCTCCAATTTACTGGAGCCCACTCCAGTAAATAAATAAATAAATAAATAATCCTTAATAAACACTTTTCCAGGTAAGTGGAACGCTTTCAGCCACTGTTCAAAGTATTGACCCGTTGAAATGTTCTCTTATAAAAGCTCCAGAGCTCCACTCACTGCCAGGCCGACGTCCTGGTCCACATGGTAGTCCTCAAGCCACAAAGCCACAAACATGATCGTGGTGGGCGACTTTGGTTTCACAAATTCGACCCCACCACGAAGCTTTTGAACGGTCCCCGGCTTTCAAGTCATATTTTGTGTTTGGGGGGAGAAGCACTGAATTTACATAGTGAAGCTGTGGCCAAGCGGTCCAGCATGGACTCCCTACTTACGTTGAGCTTGTAGGGCATGGACTCAAAGTAGATGGAGGTGGCAGAGATCCTCTTCACGTCAGACATGTAGCCGTGGGTCAGACTGGAGAGGGGGGCGGGGAACAAGACGGAAACATTTCAATTGATGTGGAAATACCGTGACATGGAAACACATACAACTTCATCTACATTTGTCATCAATACATGTTTGACACATTATACCTATTTCCCTCACAGGAAAATGGAAAATAATCTGCAGATACAAAAAGTATAAAAGTATCATTGACCCACAAGCGCCATTATTCCTTTGTGAAGTGTGGGTGAAGGTTAACATGAGATGTAAAAAAAACAAATCATTTCAATATACGGTATATATTTTTTATTCCACAAATAAGTGTGGGATGGACAAGCTCAATGCCATTTGCCTCTCTCCGTACAGAGCTGTGCGCATCCTCTAATCACAAAATGTACAAAACACTGCTGTTCTCCAACATGTCCGTGCATGTAGCAGGACGAAGGTGAGCACCGCAGTCTGTCGACATTGGCGTCACGTACTTGCTGTGATTACAAAAAAAAGAAAATATCCTGAAAGATTTTGTCTCCTCACAAATAAAGGACTTAGAACTCCATATAAAATATGACAAAACCCAATATGATAAAAGACAGGTTCAACTCAGCCCTCCCCAAACCCACTGATCTACTGTCATGCAAATAGACGCGTGATATTTGAATAGGGGTGGGAATACGCAGTGAACTGGTGTGAGGGGGAGTGCATAAATGCACACAGTGTACAAAGAGCATTCCCGTTTACCACTTACCATTCAGCATTATTCCAGAGTGATTCAAAGGGAATTCTGACGTCCCATGTCTCAAATTAGGGGGGGTAGGGGGGTTCTGCGGGGATGGGGGCGTAATCAAAACCCACATCTTTCAGGCGCTCAATAGCACGGTGCATCCTAGCAACGCCCCGCGCCTCCCGGTGGAGGGGAGCCGGAGAGCGTGGTGAGCTACTCACTGGCCTCCGTCGGGCAGGTCCAGGCCCATGATGCGGTCGTGGGGGTTGAGGACGGCCGTGTAGGCGGCAAAGTTGGCGGGCGAGCCGGAGTAGGGCTGGACGTTCACCCCCCACAGGGCCGGGTCCAGGCGGAAGGCCTCCAGGGCTCTCTTCTGGCACAGCAGTTCAATCTTGTCCACCACCTCCGCTCCTCCGTAGTACCTGGACACCGAAGGGCGGGGGGGGGGGGGAGCTTGTGTTTTAATACAAGAGCAGAAGAGGCCTAGCTCACTCCCGGACCCGTCCGGACTCTATAAATAAATAGATCCCTTTAAATGATTGGAGGTACAAAGCATCCCAATGACTGATGAGTGCATGGCAGAGACGTGGTGGAAGGTCTGTGGAGAAGTGATGTTTTGGAACAAGCTCACATCAATATTTAGAGCCGTCAACTAAATAGGGATTAGAAAATTAGCACAATAACTTATTATATTAACATTATTTACAGATTGAATTTTGGGGGGGGGAATGTTGTCTGCATATGGTATTTTTTCTGTGTTTAAATAAATCGTTATTATGAATTATTTGTTTCTCAGCCAGTGTCTATTGATTATAAATGGTGATTTTTCTCTTATCTCCTGATGGTTCTGGTAACGTTAAGCATAGAGCAGAAGCATCAAACACAGACTTAAGAGGTTTCTAAACCCTTCAATTCCTAATTTAAAATGACTCAATTTAGAGGTTGTCTCAACAAAAACCTAAACTTTCAGAGCGCATGCAAGACAGGAAACCAGACAACGTGATTTTAGTTTCCTAACTAAATAATCTAATGAGTGAACATATTTAGGATGCAGGACGCAAACGAAAGAAACGCAAGCTCGAGCAAAAGTTTAATGTAGTAACATAATTAACGTGGTCTGCTTGTCACATGCGTCTATAACAAATCAATTCAATTTTTACAACTATTCCATCACAACATCCACCGTAGGGCAATGCATGCGTTTGAAACATTTTGTTGTGACAAGTCCCAGGGAGTCAGCCAAGTGTCTGGCTAGAACGAGGGAAAGAACAGCAGCTGGCAATAGTGCTCTCACTTCCATCTGATCGTTTTTCCCACGTTTTTTGTTTTAACATAATGCAAATGAAAGATTGAAACTAAACGAGCATAATATGAACCAACTGACCCGACACGGACGAGCACTAGGATCTAGTGCTTGTTCATGGTGGGTCAGTTCAGGTGGAAGGATCTAGTGACTGGATCCTTCCACGTAAGCCTACCTCACGTGCCCTTCTACCACGCGGCGATACTCTCGTCGGTGTGTTATATTATGTGACAGAAGGTGTAGATCAATAGCGTGGGTTGGTTTGCGTGTGCGTAGATGCGTGGCTAGTGTGGATTTCGAAAACCACCATCTTAAAAGCAGACTATTTCAACAGTATTAATAAACTCGGGGTGGCCTTGGGTGGACACACTCACCTTTTCCCTGGGTAGCCCTCTGAGTATTTGTTGTTAAGACAGGAGCCCAGGGCTTCCAGAGCGGCCCGACTGCAGAAGTTCTAACACACACACACACACACACACACACACACACACACAGATCAATGGCTGCAGCGGACATAAGGGACAAGGATGGCAAATTAAAGTGTGTTAAGTGATAGTGAGAAATCCCCGCCTGGCTTAAGGCAATCATTAGAGTATTGAACCCCTGGACTTCCATGCACTAACACTCTGCACTCCACAATGTATATTACCGCCTGCCGCTGGAGGACACAGCACGCACCCCCGCGGTGGACATTACCGCCAAACGTGTGCGATGGCCCCGCTTTGTTATAACCGAGCGAGATAAGAAAGGACAGATAAGCCCAGAGTAAACAAGTTGAAAACTTTTAGATTTCTCTTTATTTTTCCTCCAATGCCTTCAAAATGTGTTACAATTACCCCCTCTCCCGAAACCAATCATTTTTCCACTCGCACAATTTTCCAATCCGAGTTTAGACAAAATGTTTCATGGACATGGCTTGAAGTCTAACTCAATAGCAATGTACTTTCTTTCTGCCGGGGCGGTGGTGTCTAAAGCCGGGTGGCGCTCTGTACCAGCCGGGCCCTCCCGTGCATTGACTGAGCGCCTGACACTGAAGGAAACACCTTCACTCACACACACCCCTAACCACCAGTCAGCCGTGGATCCTAATGCCAACACTTCATCTGAGAGCCCAAAGAAGACTCTGGTTACAGCCTTCTGGAACTGTCTGTCACGTTGAGCACCGTGCAGGAATTATATTTATAACTGTTTAAAGATAAAGATAAAGATAAACTTTATTGTCATTGTACAGTCACCTATGCAACGAAATTGGGAACATAAGTACATGTGTCTAAACATATGGGGTCCCCATCATGGTCTGCCTACTGCGTCTGGGCGTGTGTATTTGGCGGCGTGTGTGTGGTAAAGTGGCAGTATGAAGATATCAGACTTTATCTCACAGTAGAGCAGTCAGGCTTTGTGTGGGGGGAGAGAGAGAGAGAGAGAGCGAGAGAGAGAGAGAGCAAGCGAGCGAGAGCGAGAGAGAGAGGATTTACTCCACTGAGCACCTACGGCGCCCCAGAGGACAACCGCTTTATTGATTAGAGTGATCAGAATAAACATACATTTTCACATACAGTTGACCTAGTACACAAATTTGCCTGGTTAGCTAATCAATGCTTAAAACATTGGTAAAAAAAGGGCCATGTCTTTCTTTATAGTTTTTCCAAACTCAGACCGTTTAATTGAAACCAGCGCTCAGAAACACCTCCGGCGACCCTTAACACATCCAGAAGAGTGCGCCTACCTCCGAGGCGATGAGCTCCAGCCCGCGACACTGCCGGTCCTTCTCGCTCCTGAGCAGCGCCCACATCTCGGGGTCGTCCTCGGCCAGGCTCTCCTGCCCCGTCCACGTCCGCTCCTCCTCCACGGGCCGGGACGCGGCGTGGGACTGCTGCCCGCGCACACACAGAGCCAGCGGGGTGCGCTGGCGCAGCGGCTGGGAGGGGACAGAGACACACACACACGAGATGGCTTCTATGGGTCCATGTGGATGATTATAAAAGACACATTCGAATACGATACACTTGTGATTTGAGCCAAAAGAGGCCCAAAACTGACACATCAATGGCGTAGACTTTATGATAAATACATGACATACTCGTTATGTTTTGATAACTTGACTCATGAAAAGCTAACTTTTAAAATTGCATTGATATAGACGTTTTTTTAATTTCTGCTTAAAAAATATTGCTAGTGTGTACATTAGCGATCCTTCTTTTTTTCGCGAAATGAGCTCAAATGCGTGTCTAGGTGCTTTGGGCTTTGCAGCTTTATTGCATTGTCTTCAAATAATTGCATAGTCAACATTGCACTGCCCGAGTGCAAGTAGTACTGTAGGTTCAGAGAGGGTTCAGGCGAGGACCTCCTGAATCCCTGGCTACTGACTGAGTCGTAGAAAGGTCATCCAAAATAAGGTTCAACTCAGGACAAGCCCTGAAGAACCAGGCAAAAAAACGTGTGTGAAACTATTCCATCGATGCTTTTAAATGTTGAGGCCTGCAGGGGGACAGCTGCAGCAGGACCATGAAGTGGGCTTGTTGGACATTTCGGAAGAAATTAAAGCAATCAAGTCTCCTCGTCTTACGCGAGGGACCGAAACCACGCGGAGAGGGCCATCGTCAACGGAACGTGACTCCTCCGCCTGACGGATGATTTGCCACATCTGAGCAGACACTCGTAACTCCGACTGCCAGCATGTTCTGCATAAGTAAGTTGGCTCTCCTCCTCCTTCCATGCACCCTCAGAAGAAAGAAAAAAAACGTAGCCTGATGTAATTAGAAGCTGGCATTGGAGAGTGATATCAATAATCAGCGTGGTTCTTCAATTATGTCTTTATCAGCAGTTACGCAGCGCGAGAGACAGCGGATTTTCTGTTTCCGCGGCCTCTGTGAAGCGAAGGAAGCCGCGGAGGGAAACACATTCAGCACTTCCTTCTTTATCTAATCTGCTCGGCGGCTGGAGAGGGCTCTAGAGCTGCCGGATCGCAACGACAACGCTCCATCCTGTTACTGCGAGTGGCCACGGGTTTCTGCTGGCGCCGAACATTCGTTAATGTAGTGCTCAGCGGCCAAGAATGGGTGTGTTGATGCCATGGCATTGGTTTGCATTTGTGGGGTATGAGTTACAAGGCAACAACAGTTAAGACGGAATGCAACCGATCAGTTCACTGTTGGTGGTTGGGTGTTGGTTGAGGGCTTTAGAATGGGTTTAGATTATATTGACATGAAATTAAAATCAATGTAATGTAGAGATAAACCATTAGAGGTCCCAAGTGCCTTAAATGAATAAAATAAAATAAAAAATGTATTATGTCGAAATTATGTAAATAGTACTTAAACCAGTGTCTGTTGAGATATGCTAAATCAATGGTCCTATACGCGTCATAGCCTTGGCAGACTAAATTCAGCCTTCATATGGAGGAACTGTAAATCTTGATTTTGGTGCATGGTTTACATTACCAAAACTTTTATGTTTTCAAGGTGTTCTCAATTCCTCCAATGACATCCACCGGCTCTTTAAATCTAAGCACTCTATGCTCCCCGTTATATTATACAATAGCAACAATTTACATGTTCTATATTATTACTGGCGACTGGTTTGCCGGTGGACCTACACCACCTTCCTTCCCTACCTACCTAAATGTACAAAAAATCTGCTATGTTGCCATTGCTGTATTCAGAGTTTAAACGAATAAACTAAAACATTAAATATATATATATATATATATATATATATATATACACACACACATCTAATATGCATAAAAGACACAAAAAAACACTGAATTGTTGATTGAGTGTTGGAATGATCACATGTGTAAATGCTTCCAGGAAAGCAGGCCGAGACAAAAACATGTTCACACTACTCTGACAATGTGGTCCTATGAATGCATTATCACCTCTCAGAATGGGACTTTTTATGACAGGATCTTAATGGGTCTCACGAGTGTAAACACCTTAAGTGTAAACACCACACTGAATGCTCTGTGACAGACTTTAATCACTCATCCTCAATTACTTGCCATTTCTTTTTTTAAATGATGTGCATTTAATCCCGAGCACCCTTGTTAAGTCTGTAATAACCTTTTCGATCAGGCTGTTAAAAAGACAGGTCCTTCTCCTCTTCATTGAATCAACAGCATTATGCTGGTGTCCCAAAGCCAGGATCTCACTAATCTACCATGGAAAACAGCCATCATCTGTAAAGGTGTGCAAAGCTACCTCCTTTAATAGCGCCATTAAAAAGCAATTAACACACATGATTGGTTGAGCACATTTAGATGAGATAATGTAATAACGCTCAACCTCAATTGAGCCCATCTTTTCTAAAATATTTCAATGTTGCATTGCACTGCCGGTGTAAGGAGCTGGCCATTTGGCGGAAGAAAACTTATGATAAGTTCATAGAATATAAAGTTGCGGTATAGGCTCCAGCGAATGCTCTTTTGACTGTATTCTCAACAACTGGACTTCCACTGTTACGACTGCTAAGAATACATTAGGAGACTACTACAGAAGTAGTCTGTGGCTGGTTAAAAACATGCTACAGAGGACGCTAATGGTCTACAGTGTGGTGGAGCCAGACATAAGGGGATATATTTGGGCTGCGTATTGGCTGAGCAGTTTTCATTGAGATGAACGGGTGGCCACATTGTCATAGGGTATCCATTCCTCCCCGCTACGTTGACTGCAAGGGCTGGGTATGATATACCCGGGGAGAAAGGTTGGCACATTACTGGCTGATTTTGAGAAGCTTATTCTGGACTCCTTTGACAGTGAAGGCTTGGGGACGAGGAAGAAAAAGAGAGCGAGAAGCAGATCTCCACAGGGCCCGGGGATAGTCGAGGGCCTGGGGAGACAGCCCGGCCTGTCTATAAGGACACAGGGAAGCTCTCGAGAAATCACACGGGTCATTACTCCCTGACGGGAACCGTCCTTCGCTGTCTGCGTTTCCTGCAGGAGCCCAGCGAGTGGCGCGTGACCGTGCCAGGGAAGCAACATGCGAGCCAAGGCAGCAATGGAGACACTGGCCACTGTGGAGCAGACACGGATGGGCCCCACCTTGCTACCTCGGCATCACACACGCACACACGCGTCCCCCTCCCTTCCACCCTGCTTTCTCCTTGTGATCCCCTCATGTAAACCCTAAGATGATAAGCAGAGCCAGACAAGCGCTTGATATTTTTTTTCTCCCTTTATCAGGTCCCTCTGCACATTACGATCTGCTCCACGACAGCAAGGAGGCGCAGAGCGTTTTAATTCAGCCAACAGTAGACCCAGTCCCAGTGATGTTGTCTCTGTGCCCCCCCCCCCCCCCCGCTGGTGCACCTCCCTTCGCACGATCCTTGTGGGAGATTAATTAAAATAAACACATGATTAATTGATCCACAGGAAAAGTGAGCGCCAAGACACACGCGCCAGAACTGTCACCGTGGGACTATTTTTAGGGGGGGGGGGGGGGCGACAGATTAGGGCGTCTTTTGAAGGTGAACCAGATGAAGCCTCCGCTGGGTGATGGAAGACAGCGTTAACCTGGGAGCCACGCCGACCCTCACAGCCCTGCAACGCTTTGTTTGCGTTGATGGCGGCGCAGATTGTGGTTTGTCATTTATGTCAAACATCTGTGACCGCGGAGCAATCAAAAGAGACACGCGCGGTGCGAAAAAAAGAGAGAAGAGGATAAAGAAACGGAAATCATTTCATTTAGCGTAGCGCGGTATTATTTCTGGTCATTTCCTGCGAGCCGACTGCTGAGGGGAGTCAATTTTACAGATGACTGCTGTCCATCAGCATCCTTTTCAGCCACAATCAACGTCGGAACGGGGAAGGGAAAAAAAACACGATCCAGCAGTGGAGACGCACGGGAAAATAAGAGCATGAAGGGGAGTTTGTTGGGGAAGCAGACGGGTGTCAACAGGCCAACAGCGTTTGGCAGTTTGACACGCCACGGCGCCCTCTCACTCTGTCACTAACTAATAGGAGTTCTGCCCGTTACAAATTGCTCCTGTGATTTCAGCCGGGGATGAAACCTCGCTGAAGAAAACGCCGGCTCTGGGAGGCGGAGTGGTTGGCAGCGGCGTTTCGGACTCCACTCCATTCAGGTCAAGAGGGTTGTCAGAGGGACAATCAGGTAGAAGAAAAAGAAGAAGCACTGTCGGGTACAAAGCCTGTCCCTAAGGAGGGGTTGAGGACTGGGGTTGACTCAAACAGTGATCTTAAAGTGCCATTGAACCCCGTTATTATTATTTCTTTACACATATTAGTAATTCTTCTGTGATCTTAAAAGGTACAGCATGTGTAGGATTAAGTGACAGCTAGCGGTAAGGCTGCAAACAGCAACCAACTGACAACACCCCCTGCCCCCTCTTCTCCCTTCCCAATGACATGAGAGAGGCTACCGGGGCCATTACTGGCCTCTAAGTTGGAAGTAGGTACTTCTTACTTCCTTACTTGCCACTTACTTTCTAACTGTCAAGTGAGCTCCTTGAAAGATTTGTACATTTTATTAAGGTTTTGTCTGGAAGCTATGGGACATAACTTATAATATAGCAATTATGATTACAAATAAATAAAGCGTTTTCTCAAGAGTTGTTTGTCCATTGTGGGCTACTGTAGAAACTGGGTGAAGTGTCATGGCGGGCTCGTAAAATGACCTATAGTGCTCCCTGTATAAATTAAAAAGGCTTATTCATGAACAAAAAAAAGTTGGGAACATCCAACTCTGCTCCAAATTCGGGTCCTATTCCTTCTGTCAAAACTCTTTGACGTCACGAAGAAGTGACAGCAACAACGAGAGGGTAAGCTAATGCCACGGTGTGTGGACGTGTGGGGAGCAGGTCAATGACCTATGGCTGCCTCGGAGAGTATCAAGCTTCTCTGACACTCCTAGCATAACCGCACAGTGTGTGAGTCAATTCATATAAAACGTCACTCATACCTCAATGGCATACAAAAAAATTCTAACTAACTATACATTTTTTTTATAGTATCACAAAATTGTAGGGGTGTGACGAGATTAAACTCGACGGTATTACCCGTTAAAAATCTGTCTCGCGAGATTTGTGAGCTATCCAAACTTATATTTGTCGCCTGTGGGGGCAGTAATGCGCCTTTGCTACATCTAGCCTGCCAGAACCTAAAGAAGGAGAAGGAAAAGAAGAGGAGGAGAAGGAGGGGAAGTAGGGGAAGCATCGAAAGCAACCATAAGCTGTGTTCGAAATCGTTCCCTATCACGGATATAGTGTACTATATAGGGTGCTCGCCATTTTGTAGAGGTGTTCGAATTCTCAGTGGTTAATTTCATGCACTATTATTATTACTACTACAGTGCACTTAAAATACCCAAAATTTGAGTGTACACACGATGTACCCTACATGTTACTCCCGTATACCACAATGCAATGCGGTCGTGTTTTTCCGGGGGAGAAGAAGAAGCTGAATAACCGCGAAAACGAATACATTTAATGATGGAGTCTCCGGCTTGTGTTTAGAAATGTCAACAATTTATTTGCGATTTAACATAGAATATTTAACATTCAAAATTAATTTAAAAAAACTTGAACAAGGAAATGTAACATTCAACATCGATACAACCTCCAGCCCGGTTTGTTTAGATGATGTGGGCGCATCACGTCACACAAATACCCGGCGCATTTACTGACGCAAATGACGTTTAGAAATGTTCAGCTTAGTGTCCGAATTCTCGTTTGTTCGTTCCCTATATAGTGCACTATATCATGAACACTATATAGGGAATAATGAGTGAGTGTATAGGGAACGATTTCGAACACAGCTAAAGACAGCCAGAATGACGTCGGAAAATACCCGTATTACCGTCGAAGATGCCCCCGCCACTTTTAAATCATTTGTTTGGCAGCATTTTGGGTACTTTGATTTGGTTTTGCACATAATATTGTTTCAAAAAAAGAGAATTATTTAATTTAATTTATTTTACTTTAACTTTTATAAATTTTAGTTTCAATATCATGCATGTAAAGAGACAAGAGTTATAATAAAACATTTCAAAATGCATGTGCAACTTGGTTAAATAAAAGTCTGATGGTCCAGTCAGATATTTTGTCATTGTAGTTTTCTTAAAATCTCGTCTCGTGAACCCAATATCGTGTCTCGTCTCGTCTCGTGAGCTGAGTGTATCGTCACACCCCTACAAAATTGACATGAGTTGTAGGTAACCATTGGGTAACATATTAACGAGAACGAGAAAATATGAGTTGATCTGTAACAGGGGATTTACCTAGGCTCATAGAAAACCAGGTTTAACCAATTGCAGCCTTCTGCCACTTTTGCCCTGCTATTGGGGAAATTATTAAACAAGTCATTCATGTATTGTATGAAATCAAATCAAAAAAATTACTTGTTCAAGAAATCTCACCAGCACCTCTATGTATGCAAGGAGTGTACGGACACACACGCGCGCGCGCGCACACACACACACGACTCACAGACTTAACCACAGACTCATCAATATGGCAGAGAGAACCAGAAAATCCTTAGTGTGATTGATAAAGACTATACCACATGCAAGTACCACAACAGTGTAGCTATCACAGTAGACAGAAACACAAGGATACAATCAAGCACAGAAGCTGTTTAAACGACAGTGGGCTGGACCTTCATCCTATGCCTGCGTCACTGACAGCACATCTTATTGCCGATGACTGGGAGAGCAAGCAGGACAGTGGGCGTATGCTTCTTTCTAGTGCGCGGATCACAAAAAAAAAAAATCAATAACTGACTGAAAAAACTTTGAGGAAGTACACAACTTCTTCCTCAAAAGTGAATATACGATAAGGCTGAAATGTTCTTCCTTGGCAATCAATGGAGTGACAATGAAATCAATGTGTTCTGCTAGTGAACCTATTCAAGTTGTGATTCACTTCGGTTTACATCCTAAGAGCCATTCAAATGTATGTATGGATTTGAATGCTTTTGAATTAAAAAATACATGGTTCATTCATTTCTAATAACGAATATTCTACTTTATTGCATGTACCCTGAAAAAGTTGCCCATGCCCATCAATGAGAACTAGGGCTATCAAGTTCTGTCCGGTAGGTGGATACGGTCTTCTTTGAACGAATTCATATTGGTAGGACATTCCCAGGTGTTCATTTCAAGGAAAAAAAAAAAAAACACTTTTAAAGTAAGTTAAAGTTAGGCATGTCATCTAAAATCGCAATGCATTATCTGTCAACTTTCGTGTTTACCACTCAATAGGCTTTAAGTGGGAACAACAATTACTACCTTAGCAAGACTCGCAGTGCAATCCATTGATAAAATCTATATATTCAACACAAGACAAAACTGCTTTATATTGAAGCTCCGCCGTAACAGTCGGACTTGGACCAACAGTGGATCTAAAACACACCGACCTAACAGATGGAATGGAGAGTAAAGTAGAATGAAAGGTTGGTTCATTGGTTGTAGAGTTGGCTGATTTCAGTCGACCAAGAATTAATTTGGTTAACTACAGCCCTAATTAGAACCAACATACTTATTTCACATGGCTCAGTCAACTAGTATTTATTAACGCGAGTCTATCTATAATAAATCTGATTACAGAATTACCGAATCACCTGGTTATCCGTTTTATAGCAGATCACATCACATGGAAACAATTTGGAGGCAATTATAATTTATAATAACTTTCGTTTCCACCAGAATGTCATGCGCCGTCTCTATGGTTTCAATTTAAGTTTTAACAGTGACAATGTATTAATATATTGTTGTTAAATTACCACTATAAGGCTTGCATATGTGGATACTAGGAACGGCCAAAACTAGGCCCATGGAATAAAATGAAAGAAAATAAACTTTTCTTTTTGTAGGGATTATATTTACTTTCAGAAACAGCAAACTCTGAAAGTAGAATTACAATTAGAATACAATTGGAATTTTAGGACCATATTATCAGCAAACACAACCTCAGTTCAGAGTCTCCAGACTAAATTCTGGTTTTCAACACTCTCTAAAAAGGGCCGCGTGTTCTCATTACATACTGTCGTCATTGGCTGAATGTGTGGCGGACTGAGGCTGCTATGAAAGACACATGTTTTAACTTCAAGATTGAGCAATCAGTGCCAGCAGTCACAGGAGACTGGTAATGGATCAGCTGACCCTGAGTGAACTCTTCCCCAACATAAATCTCCACAAAAGGCCACAGGCTTGAGTCAAAACAGTCGGGCCCACAGAATTAGCCTTTAGTTCCCATACCTGTTGCAACTGGACCATTTTTGTAAACAAAATGCAGCTAGAATTTATATTGGCAGAATTTTACCTTATAATCATTCCAATCATAGACCTACCAATATGGCACGGCGAACAAGGATAGGATTTGTGGTATAACTTGTTTTTCCTTCAGTTTAGCAACAATTGGGAGTCTGCCCTAAAGACCAGTAAACTGGTTAAATCTGGCGAACCACATTTGCATCAGCTATGAAATTGGTTAAGACTCGAGTAGCCTACTCCCACAGTTTGGTATGAGAGACACGAGACCACCTTAATCGGGAATCTATTGCGATAGAATCATGTGATCAGGCTAATGCAGAGCTTGCAATATACTAATTCAATAATAGAAAAGGAAAATTTTAAAAGTTTTGAATTTACTTTCACTCACTTAAACATTAGATATCAATTATATATATTTGAAAACTAGCTAAGATTGTAAGTGGCCAAACAAGTACAAATAGGGACACTATTAATGCCTTAAGTAAAACTCAAATGGCTTACTTATAGTAAGATATGCATAATGAACCTTTTTTACAAGTAAAATGTATATTTTCTTTTCAGCTTCAGTAGAGTTTATCAGGGAAATTACATCTATACATGTTATAAATCTTAATCTAATACATCTCATACATTTCCATTAAACTTAAAAGGGACTGGACTGACACCAACTCCAATTCATGTATGGAACCAATAATAGGCAATAACGTTATGTTTTTTTAGTTATTTGAATGAAATTGATAATTGTCGTTGACTGGTTCTTTTTTTGGTAGTTTAACTTTGATAAGATGAGATAAGCCAAAGTGACTTTTTAGTATTTTCTTGTAAGCTGCTCTCATGATGAAACAGATAGTGGGCTGTTGCATCATTGCCTGCCTGCAGTGCACACACACACAAGTTGGCAACATGTAACAGTAGCTAGCATGCTAGCTCATAAGCTAATCGATCTCTGGATGAAACGTGCCAAAGCAGTACAAAGAATGAAAATACCTTATCATGACACATTCATGTTGTAACAATAATCGTCCGTTCGTGAGCAATTAAAAATGTTTCCATTGACAAATTGGTGGAACTGACCTGCTCCCCTTGTTTACTGCCGGCTAACAACATTTTCATCGATTCTGATATTCAACAGCGGGAGGACCATAGGATAAAACATGCTATAATACATACCCGGGATAGTTGTCTCAATGTAGTCAACATCATATTTGCAGATATCACAACAGGACTAGTTGGCGTGCACGGGTTTTGCAACACACCGCTGGTGTGTGGAGGGGTAATGCCACGAAAGGCTGTTCAGGAGTTTACGGAATCAGATGGTGCGTTTGCACCTTCGAAAGGGTTTCTGGGATATGTAGGCGGAAGCCATGCATCACCAGCTTGGTTAAACCGCATACATATTAGGCCAACATTTGTGGTATATCTGTTTACATTTTGTCTTCACAGAATATATTCTATAAAGGCCAATCACCGTTTATATGACACATTTTTTATTTTAAGACTTGGATCAATGAAGCCTAATCATTGAGGTAGGCCTAGCTTTCTGGTGTGTTATATTGCTGAATTATAAGTAGCCGTATAATTTGTTTATTGACTGCCTGTATAATGCATGTTTATCTCATATGTGCCTGGGGTAAGCCACTTTGGTCACCTCCAACATCAGGATTCAAACAAAAATGTATACACTAACACACACACATGCACACGCACACGCACACACACACACACACACACACACACACACACACACACACACACACACACACACACACACACACACACACACGCGCACACACACACATATATACACACAAACACACACACGCACACTCATATTGTCATGAATACAAAATCAATTTGTGATTCATTGCTAAACCATGGCTGCGTGTCGACCTAGGTGATGTAAAGGGGATCTCTAGAGATATGTTCGTAGGGGCCTTCATCAATCTCAGTGGCCCGGAATCCCACAACAACTTCTAGAAGATACATGGACCTCCCAGTACCTCTTAGTGATTGTAATCGATCAACAGCATAAGAGGGTATTGAGCCAGAGCATATGAAGATTCAATTAGCATTGGTTTGGTGTTATGTCTAATGAAATTATGAGCGCCATCATGTTTACATCCCAAGTGTGAAGGTAAAGGCTAGACTAGACTAGACTGCACTCAGAGAGAGAGAATTGGAGAGAAAAGGAGTGAAACAGTGTCAGAGAGATGAAAATAGAAAACAAAGCAACGGATAAGAGAGGAGGGGTGAAGATTTGATGCATGTGAGAAGCCTACCTGTCAGGGCACAAATAGCAGTTTTATACTAGTAACTAATGGCTAAACTAGAAGTAGCTAGCAAATTGTGCAGTGTTAATTATTTAATTTCAATTAAGGCTATTTATTTTGTAAATATTCAGTATTGATACAAATTTAAATAAAGATGAAAAGTGGATGGAAGTGTAAATGGCCAAAATACTGTTCATCCAGTTATTACTTGAGGGCTTATGCTGGAGCAGTAAAGGCCTATTTGAAATTGAAAGAAGGCTAGTAACTGGTTGGTAAACCGGTAATAACTAGCAAATGTGCAATTTGAAATATTGCATTTCAAGTTTGGCTATTAATTATGTAATTATTCAGTATTCTAACAAATGATAATAAAATGAACAGTGAATGGTAGCTTAGGTGGTCTAAATGTGGTTGAACCAGTGATACTTGAGGCCTTATGCTGGTGCAGTAAAGGCCTCATACAAATTGATAGAAGCAATCTGGTGCTTTGAGAGGAAAAAATATTTGTTACAAAAAAACCACAATATCTTTGTCATTCAACCCAACTGTAACAGCATTACACTATTTTCCTTACTCCTTTGGGGGGTATTAATTTAGCAGTTCCATACATTCTCATTTAAATTCTAAATCATCTTAAGGTAACATTTTATTGGAAAGATAATTTTGTGCTTTGAGAAATGGCGTGTCAGCACAAAATAAGCATACCTTAAATGGGATATATCTACGCAGTAGAGAGCTCACAGCAGAATGAGAAAATGACAAAACCCAGTAAGAGACAGACAATCCAAACAGTTAAAGAGATTTAATGTGCTTTTCATACAGTATATTGTATGCATATCTAGCATAGCATTTCTCAGACATATAACTTTCTTATACCCAGGGCTGGAGACGTAGAGCTGAGGGAATGACTAACAGTCAGTCTACCGTAAAACGCTGTATGCCATCACACCGTGGCATAGCAGTCATTCCAAAGGTTGCTTTGTACACCTAGGGCATACTAAAATACCAAAAATTACTTTCTTTCTTTTACTTCAACTGGCAAAAAGGAATAACCATGTAAAACCAATGTCTAAAAGCAAGAATTAGGTCAAGTTTTTGGAAATTATTTACAAGAAAACAAACAAACGCAAACAATTACAAAGTGGGAAAATAAGTTACGAGGTATCAACCAGATCCTAGCCACCCATATATGTTGATTATAATTTATTCATTTATTTTATCCACAATTCAACAGCAGGTGAGCGCGGTGAAAAAAAACGGCCCCATTGTTTATCCTTATAACCAATAATATCCTCAATATAATTATCATGTGTGTATGTTCATTGTCCACTGTTTATAGTATCATTTCTTTTTCAGTTCAAGTATCAAGCTTACTTCAACCCAAGTACGGATGTTCGCTTTGGAAGTTATAGTCCGGACACACCTTCTGAACCAGCTTGTAGTCGATGCTGAAGAAGGAGATGAAGATGCAGATGACCTTGAAGGGCTTGGCACAGAGCCAGGCCGCGTGCGACTGGGTGTGCTCCGTGAAGCACGTCTGGGACGGGTCGTACAGGCAGGGCTTGGGCTTCTTGGACCGGTTGGTGTTCTCGTACTCCACCCGGCAGTTGAAGGTCTTGGCCTCCTTGGGGTCCACGGTGGCCTGGTGGGTCTGCTGTAGCTGCACCTCGACCGGCGCCACGCCGTGGAGGTGTGGGTGCAGCACCTCGAACTCCACCACCTTGGTGGGCGGGACAATGCTGACTGACACGTTGCCCAGGCTGGAGGAGTTGTGGCGGAAGTACACCGTGAACGTGCCGTTGATGTGGTCCACGATCTTCCCCGTCACCAGTAGGCTGAACTTTACCGTCTTCACGTTGAAGTAGAAGTCGCCCCATCCGAAGATCTTCTTGGTCTTCATGGCTGTCTTTTGGGAGGGCTTGCGCTTGGAGCGGTAGCCTGTCTGGTCCAGGAGATGGGACTGGTTCTTGGCCCAGTCGTAGGGGTTAAAGGTGCTGTATATGGGCGGCTTGGACTTCGTGGGGGTCTGGTCGATGGAGGTTGAGAAGATGCGGGTCTGGTACGGAGGCTTGACTCCTCCCCCGGTCATACCGCCGCCCACTGTGGCTCCAACCACGCCATAGGGGGGGGTCTTCATCACCTGTCCCACTTTGGCAAGGTCTGAGAGGTCCCTCTGCTTCTCCAACCCTTGGACCTGGAGAGGAGAGGGAGTGCGATAGAGAGAGAGAGATAGGGCGAGAAAAAAAAAAGAGAGAGTTGGGGTTACAAAAATGCTCAGTCCAATCTTCAACAAAAAACACCTGGGCTCCCAAAGAATCTAAATAGTGTATTTTTGTTTGTACATCCAACTTGCTTTCCCCCTGCAAAACGACGCTAAGTGTAATGCATGTCAGTTTTCGTTTTATGCACTACCTCTGCTGTAATGCACTACCTAGGTGCTGATGCACAAGTGTGACTGACTTGAAATATCCTTCTTTTCTCTTTCATGTATCATCAATCTCATCGCTTCAGCTATTTTGTCGAAATTACGCTCAAATGCATGTACGCACAATCTCTCACACACACACACACACACACACACACACACACACACACACACACACACACACACACACACACACACACACACACACACACACACACACACACACACACACACACACACACACACACACACATAGGAGTTGAGCTCCCAGCTGTCATGGGGAGTTGAAAGTAAGAAGCATAACTGCTATTCCAAAGGGTTTACGAATGCCTTCCCTAGAGGATACATTTGGATGGATACTTACTTCAAAGAAATAAATAAACCAACAAACTTGGACTCCACTGTCGCTATCTAGTGCCAGCCAAAAATGGCTTCTGTCTCTTCTAATTCTGATCTATTACGCACGGACAGACATTCTTGTCCCCTGTCCCTTAGATTTCATCAATCATCAAAGCCAATAACCACTCCATGTTGCTATTTGTCAAAGCCACGGTACTGCGCTCAATACACCTTTCTTACCTATTTGGTCTTTCAAGGAAAGCGTCTTTTTTGTTAGCCTGGTCGTAACATGCCCACAGTCGGGAGTTTTCGCTGGATTGATCGTTGGAGTAAAAATGGTTGAAAGTCTATTGACTGCTGCACGAATGAATTAACAAATGAAGAAAGATGGTGATTGATGACCGATAACTAGACAACGACCGACTGAACCTTTTCAAAGAGGCCATCATTCACACACATCCCTTGAAAAGGGGTGCGTCCAGACTGGGTAGTTTTCTACTGTTACCTTTAGACACAAATCTGGTTATGTTGCTCTGTTGGGTGTAGCACTCTGCTGCTGTCCTATTTCACCTATCTAATGGCATTGAGAATTTCAAAAAACCATCATCATCATCATCTTCATTTCATCGACACGCCTTTGACCCTCGAGTTAAAGATGCCGCTGCTGTAATTACAATTTGTGGACATACATCTTTTGAACAAGGTCCATCAGTCAAAGCTGGAGATGTTTTGGCCAATATAATGCAGATGTATATGACTAAAGAAAATCCCCCTGAATACACCAGTTTTTAATCATGGAGAGCAATAAAGCAAAGAAAAAAATTGAGCTATTTTAGAGATTCTCGAGGAACTGTTTTTATCGCTTTTCATGAAGCGTAGCTTATTCATGTGAATTAAACCTACAAAACCACACTGCTCTGCACTCAAACAAAGACACGTAAATTCAATGATCACGATTAATCAATGTTGAATAAGTATAGTCCTTATCTAACAATAACTATTTCAGTTGTAGTAAGAGTAAGAGTATAACAGTTGTAGTATCCCGGTATGTCTTCCTGAGGTTCAAAGATTCTAGTGTACTGTACAGCAACAGCAGCACTGCCCAACAATATCAATAGATTGGAAAGGGATGAGCATAGGGAGATGGATAGTTTTTCCTTTGTATGCAAGTAATAAAATGGCAACAGCAAACAGAAACCAATAAATAGACGGACATGGCTATTAGCATTAATATATTTTTTCCACTCCTGACAGTAAATCAATTCAAAAGGGTGTGGATTTGTTAGAGTAAACATCAGATATTTTCTCTTGACATGAAATCCATGGACCTTAGAGTTCCTGCAAAGAAAAGTGTTTGCAGTAAGGTCAAATGAGGGTGCCTTAACTGCTGAAAGATAGACGGCTTGCAAAGATTGAAAAACAGAGGCTCTGTCCTTCCCTAACGTTTAATCCATCAGGTAACAAACAAACCGAGAAGTGTATTCATATCGTAGAAACTGCACTGTTTACACAGAGACCCACAATACAACCTTGAGTATTACGCACACACACACATGCGCACAA
Source organism: Gadus morhua (assembly GCF_902167405.1). NCBI lineage: Eukaryota > Metazoa > Chordata > Actinopteri > Gadiformes > Gadidae > Gadus > Gadus morhua. The sequence goes on from NC_044060.1 coordinate 15,225,071, forward strand.
ACACATACACACACATAAACACACACAATCACACGCACACACACATACACAGACACACAGGCAAGCACAAACAACCATATCTCACTATTGAATTCCAATTTAAAATGTTTATGTCCTACATGTGCAAAGCTAAAAATATGTCCTACTGAATACTGTACAATTATGTTTTTATGCTATAGCATTTATTGAGTACAGGCCTTTTTATAGTCATATTATTCTCCTATTGAAGAAGGTCCATTATGTTACTACACATCCACATATAATCACTATATGTGGATGTGCAGTTCCTATAAAGTATACCTTTTTTCGACATGTCAGACTTAGCATTTCCACTCCTCTAACAGTCTGATACATATGTTTTTTTGCAAAATTCAACAAAATCCTTTTAGATAATCACTTTCCTCAAAAACATGTTGCCTACAACAAAAAACGCTACATTCCCACAACAAATCTTATGTTGTGGAATTTAACTTCACCTATAAATGGTAAACAGAATACCAAAGGTTTTTCCGAAAAATTACAATGATACAACAAACGTCGTACCATTTCATGGTAAACGTTGCGCCAATTTAAACCCACAGAAGAGATAAAAAAGACTGAAGCTGTCGCGGTGATGAACTTCCTGGGTATGTATACTTTGGGCGTATCGCGGCAGAAGAGAATATAATGGCCTTGCATGCTACTCCACTACTTCTGTATACACACACGTGTGATGAAGAGAACTCAATAGCATCGGGTGAAAAAAAAAAAAAACAATCACATTATGGAAGATAGGAGAGAGAATGGGATAGTGAGGAAAATGTTATTAGCGGAGTCCCGAGATGAGAGGAGGGGAGACTAAGGAGGGCATATACTACATTTTCTGAAGATGGGGGGAACATAATTCATCTTTAACTTCATTTGGAAGAGGGTCTATATGAGAACCAAGCGTCGTTAGCCGACATTTAGGTGGAAATGCTGATCACCTACCCATGTGCTAGCGGGATTAAAATGTAGCAAGTGTTGAGTGGAACGAATGGGGTTGTGGGTTGGTTGTGGGGGGGAGAGTAAAGAGGGGGAAAGAGAGAGAGAGGGGGGTAAATGGAGACAGAAAGAAAGCCATATAAACATAGACCAGAGGAACCAGGGGTTAAAGGGGCTTCCCGCCAGCTCCTCCAAGATAGGAAGGAGAAGTGTATGCTAGAATTGACTCCTAAATCCTGAAATGCCACATGCCACTACAATGGAGATCTCTTGTCATCATTAAGGAAGCTTTAGATCAATAGTACTATCTCTCTCCCCCTCCCTCCCTCTCTCTCTCTCTCTCTCTCTCTCTCTCTCTCTCTCTCTCTCTCTCTCTCTCTCACTCTCTCTCTCTCTCTCTCTCTCTCTCTCTCTCTCTCTCTCTCTCTCTCTCTCTCTCTCTCTCTCTCTCTCTCCCTATCTCTCCCCCCCCCCGCCTCTCTCTGTCTCTTGCTCTCTCTCGCTCGCTGCCACTAATGGGGTTTTGGATGCACCACCACAGCATGCGCAGTCTCACCTTCCCGCCGTAACTAAATTCCACTCCTTTAGAGACCGCCACGGCTGGCTCTTCGGATGGAGCATGGGCCTCACGCGCCAACCAACACCCTTTCACCGCCACCACCGCCCCCACCACCGCCCCCACCACCACCACCACCACCTCCACCACCACCACCACCTCCCTGTTCCCTGAAGACTGATGAGGAGATGAGAGGCTCCTGTTACTCAGCCCTCCCTTACTCTCCCTCACTCTCTCGCTCTCTCCTCTCTCTGTCTCTTGCTCTCCCTGCCGAGCTTGTTCGTTTGTCTAATTGGAGTTTTATTGGTGACAATCAATTCATTTCCATCTGTGCTCCTGGCTCGCATTGATCCACTGTCACCGGAGAGAGAGAGAGAGTCAAATGAAGCGTTCCCCTCCCGCTGCCTCACCGAGCAAACCCCGCCGCAGGATCCGATAAAGGCCACTGCCAGCAGATATGCTCCTGGTTTACTGTCGTTATAATTATAATTATTATTTATATTAATATTATGATTTTGTAATTGTCCCTCTCTCTCTCTCTCTCTCTCTCTCTCTCTCTCTCTCTCTCTCTCTCTCTCTCTCTCTCTCTCTCTCTCTCTCTCTCTCTCTCTCTCTCTCTCTCTCTCTCTCTCTCTCTCTCACTCTCTCTCTCTCTCTCTCTCTCTCTCTGAGTTTACTGTTGTTATCGTGAGACTGAGCAAAAGGACAGGTTCTCCTTTCCACACTTTTCCGTCCTAACGCACATGTTTGATTTCCTGTCAGAAGAGTCGATATTTTTCGGGGAACTATTTGTATTCGGTCACGTTGACTCCTCCAGATAAGATGTTGCAAAGCTGAATACATATGAGGATTTACTTTGAAGTTTGTGTCTGCTGTACTTTACAAATGCTGCCTTACTACCTTACTATTTGACTAAGTGGCACTGAGGTGCATCACTGCTGATGGATAGCTGAAAGTCCGACAACATTATATCATTTCACTGCACTACTGGACATCAAAGAAGAATAGAAAATGCAGACGGTCCATTCATACCCAGTTTCTTTACAAATTAAAGTGTATGTGATATGACTGATCTGATTGCTTCATTTTAATTAAATTCTGTTTTGAGTTCTGTGACTATTCTGCTATATATTTTGGGCGTGCCATTCTCATGCTCTTAGGGTAAATGGCACGGAAACAAGCTGCACATGTTTTGCACATGGAAACTTGAAGAGGACATAAGCCAGTAATAAAAATCAAGGTTCTATGATCCTTTTACTAACTGGGAATATTTGAAAGCATGAACTCATATAATGATATACAAATAAATAAATACAAATATTTGGTTTTCATGTTAATATTTTCTGTGTTTTTTACTCGACTTGCTGCCAGCCTTTTAGTAGCAGCTATTCAGGGGACAAAAAGGTACAACTATACAAACAGTACTTAACTCTTCCGATTCTTTTTTTTCTGTGTGTAATTTCAACAGCATAGACAGGAAGACAAAGGGAACCTCAATTCTATTTTGACAACGATCGCGTAACATATCTCATAAATTCCCCCCAAAAAATGGAAGGGCTGAAAATGACATTTAATTACAAAAAGCAAAATAAAGCCCCAAGGAAAACGATAAACCAGTAGGGGGAATTAAATGAAATAGAATGGAGGAGGGGATGTGTAGTAGGGCAAGGAGGGAATGGGTGGGTGGGGGGTAGAGAGAGCGAGACAGTAAAAGTGATTTCGCAGTCCAGTGGTGTCGCTGGATTATCATGAAAATGAAAGCGACTGAGTCAGGGAGTATTAGGGAGAGAGGAGAAATGGAGCCAAGTCAGATAACATGGGGAGCAGAGGAGGGGAGGAGCAACCAGGCAGGAGGCGGGGGGGGGGGAGAAAGTGGAGAGGTCTGTAAGACAATATAAAGTAAGGGATAGAAGAGAACGAGAAGAGGTAAAAAGACAATATATATACGACACAGACTGAGATTATGACGGCAATAACACAAGAATGAGAAACACTACAGCCCATGGAGAATAATCAAGGGTTTCTGGAGAAGTAATATCTATAATATTGTTTCAAAGGAAAGGAGCCGCTCAGCTCTGGTCCAGCTCTCTCTGAGACAATTTCTGGTTAAGGGAAAATAAGTAGTTTTCTCACAGAAAGAGGCAAGAATGTAAAAAGTGCTATGGTCCTGTATCAGTTTAAATGAATCCACCCGGAAAGAGGAGACCCAACAGCGCTGCACTGTTGGGTTTTACAGCTTATTAGCCTGAAGGTAATTTGCATTTAAAGATTAATTGAGAATTAAGAAAGGAAGAAAGAAAGAAAGAGAAAATGTGAAAGAAAGAAAGACGAAAATAAAAGTAAGAAAAAAAAGAAAGAAACAAAGAAAGAAAAATGAAAAACGAAGAAGCTAAGAAAATGAAGACAAAAATATATAATAATACAAATCAAATATAATAAAGAACAAATTATGACACAAAAGAAAACAGAAAGAGAAGGAAAAAAGGAGAAAATGACAGAAAGACAGAAGTGCTAGACTGTAGGTCGGGTGTGGTGCCCAAGCCATCATAACAGGTTTATGAAGATATTGCAAACTGCCTTAAGAGTAATATGCTGACAATATTGAAGACGCCACGAAGATTGCTCCGAAATGAAAAGCAGAAATGTCTTGCATTTGCTGTAACTTCAAGTTTATTGATCAGGGGCATGCACTGATTCATGTTTTTAATTGAGGTTGAAGGTGTTGTTGTTGCAGAATTGAAAAGAAATTACACTTTTGTGAAAATCGTTGTTTTCCACACTTCTTAAAAAATAAACACCTTTGAAGGCATTTTCATAATAATGTCTGAATAGTTGGATCAGTATAAAGTCAGATGAGTCACCATTATTTCAAATTAATAAAACAAAAGTAACAAAATACGCTAATGATTAAAATGATTAATTAAATTGAACATTGATTGTAAACAAATCTCCTTGAATTCACATATCTACAGTCAATGAAGATGCTTGTCCTCACACCAATATGTGTGAATGCTGTTACGTTTATTTTGAGTTGTGTTCTGGACCTCTGCCAATCAGATGACGTCTACATTCGTCCCTCTGACCTAAGATGGTCACATGGGCTCTGAGCAGCCCTTCTAATGAGCCAAAGCTTTAATAGCCCATACCTCGCCTAAACACTCTAGTACGCATGCATGCATGCACTCACACACACGTAGACACACAAACACACACACAAACTCAGTACTTTCTCAAGAATATAATGGAGAAAAAGTTACATTCATTGAAAATGTATTGAACAACACAATAATATGTATGGTGTCAACTTTTGTTGTAAACTTATCTTTAATATCTATTATAAAGATTATATCATGCTTCTATTTTGTTAAATTGGTTGGGGAACACTGTAGATGTGGGTATACCGTCCACCACATTTCAAAATATGAGTTGGGTCTGTTCTGAACGCTTCCAAACAGCAGGGGAAGTTGAGCATTAAGTCCCTGTCATTGTACAGCTTTTTTCAGCCTTGTCCTTGTCATTTAGTCAGTACTTACTCCCCAGATCTTCGCATCATCTCTTCTCCAGCATGGCTGTTTGGCCGAAAGTGTCTGAGATACTGACATAAACTGAATGGGGATAGGGAAGCTAAGGAGCCACATGGAATACCACGAGTATATCTTGCTCCTGTCGTCTGATGGAAGGTGCAGAAGGTAAAGTAAAACAAATTATATTATTGACTCTAATATTATGGAATGATATCCTAATAATACATAGGTAAAACAAAGTGGAACTGTGGAAGCAGATATGTAATCATACCATTCTATATACTTCTCCATACGTGATGCTTCTTTTTCGGAGGGTGGATGGAGGCCTTGGAGAAGAGTTGCAATAATTTGGTTGTATACTTTCAAAATCCAGCTAACCGTGGCTTGTTTCTCCACATTGCCTAGCCCAACTTTAAGCATAGCTCCTAGTAGGGTTTTCAAAATATCCTCACCAAATCAATGCCGACGTGTAATCACAGCGCCAATATCATTTATTTTTCAAACTTTCAGCTAATACTACTCACTTTTGCTAAATCTTTTAATAAAAATAACAAAACAATCTTAATGGTCTCAAACAGAGGCAGACGCAGTCAACTCGAAACTGATATTCTCACAGCGCATCTCAGTCACTAATTGCTGACTGATGGCTACGCAATTTCTCACATATTATACTATAATAATAGCTTTTAAATCTTACTGACAGCACCTTTAAATAATGTTAAGGAGTGAAACCTTGACTCTGCTCAAAGCCGCGGTACTTAAGTGTTCCAGCAAGCATCAACTCCACCAAAGCCAACACTTACGGCTAGATCGCAGACCATCACTAGCAATATGTTGTCTTTCCAGAAGGTGGGTTATCCAACCACATTGTCTGCTCTGGTCAATATTACCTGAAAATGTTGATTGTGTACCCAATGGCCTTTAAGAGTATAACAAGGAATACTCATAAAAAGAACCAATAAAAGTGGAATCGAAGAACCTGACCTTAAGACAAGCAATAAAGTTAAGTGCTGCACTGCAGCGAGTGTGCGAAGAAAGGGATTAAGTTAAACAATATGGTAGCTTGTTGCTCGCTCTTTTTATACCTTTTCCTTGTTTCCATCATCACTTTATTGCAACCATTGTTTAACACTTGCGTTGGATTTATACGCTAATCTTAAATATTCTACAATAGTGAGGATATGATGATACACACATTTAAGTTAATGGTGGGAACTTGTGTGAGTGAAATTCAAAAACATTTTCCAAACAGTCCAACAGTCCTTCCAATGAGTCTTGGGTGAATGTAAACCCTATAACATTAGAATAATATAACTGCAACACTAACTACAGTTTCACACCAAGTTTACTCAACTGTAGCTAAAAGCAGAAATATTACAAATATTTTCAGACAAATCAGCAGCCGTCATTAGTCTCCAATCTTAGAGCATAAAGCATTTTTTTTTTATGCTGTTTTGTTTTTAGAAACCATGCGAGGAAGGCCATTTTCCCTCAGTCCCCTCTCTCCTTCTGTATGAGCTCGTTATTATTTAATCCATCTTATTACTACTTCAGTGCGCCAATGCAACACCGACTTCAGACGTTATTACTGAGTTTGTGTCATTCATTCTTTTATTTTTGTTTATTTCGTTATGTAGGTCTACTTAGTGCCAAGAGAATGGGTCCTTGCAATATCTCTTGTGACAGTAGCAATTAAAATAGCTGACTCACTGGCGGGGTCCACCACCAGGATTCTACCGTATAACTTCACTTTAAATCCATCTGGTTATAATATAAACGACACAGAACTGCTGGGGGAAAGAAAGAAAGTTAGAGAGATAGATATAAGTAGTAGAGGAGCAGGAGAGAGACCGGCAAAGATAGTCAGAGAGAGAGAGAGAGAGAGAGAGAGAGAGAGAGAGAGAGAGAGAGAAGGGAGAGAGAGAGAGAGAGAGAAAAAGAGAGAGAGAGAGAGAGAGAGAGAGAGAGAGAGGGAGAGAGAGAGAGAGAGAGAGAGAGAGAGAGAGAGAGAGAGAGAGAGGGGGAGAGAGAGGGAGAGAGAGAGAGGGAGAGAGAGAGAGAGAGAGAGAGAGAGAGAGAGAGAGAGAGAGAGAGAGAGAGAGAGAGAGAGAGAGAGAGAGAGAGAGAGAGAGAGAGAGAGAGAGACACTGACAGAGACATAGAGAGAGAGAGATCAACAGAGAGAGATCCACAGAGAGAGAGAGAGAGAGAGAGAGAGAGAGAGAGAGACATAGGGAGAAAGATATCAACACAGAGACGGAGACAGAGACAGAGAGCGAGAGACAGTTTTGTTGAAGGCACCAGAAGTTAATCATCTCAGGTGCTGTGCTGGTTAGTTTGGGCACATTACCAAAAACCACCACCGCGGCCACCTCTCCCACCGGTGGCCCCTACACCCAAATCCATCAGGGGCCCGGTTCCACTCAGGAGCTCCCCACCCCAAACCCCCCTTAGGAGTGAGGAAGCGGGGAATATATTTTAAGCTAATGTCTGCGGGGATGGGGGTGCGTGTGTATGTACGAGGGGGTCTCTTTTGCTACTCTTCACGGGATGACAGCTCTGCTATTCTTTAAGAAGGAGTGGCAAACCTCCCGCTGGCTGCATCCTCACTTTAATCATTCATCTAAATTACTGCGGCACAAATCCGGCTACCGCAGGGCCGTCGGGCCCGGCCACGGGGGGTTGTCTGAATAAAGCAATGTAACGTTAGACGTTCCACCGCCACAAATCTTATTTTTTTTTCATCTGCGACCGCGTAAACATATATTGGACTCTGAATTGCCAACGTGTGTCAG
>NC_044060.1:15240408-15242908 GCF_902167405.1 Gadus morhua
CTGTGCGATGGCTTCTGTGTTGTTTTGTTTGCTTTTGGAGATTGTTTTTGTTCTAATATGATTTGCATTTTCACCCCAGCTCCCTAACAACTCCCTGTTGCCTCGTCTCGTCTGGGTGAGTCTGTGAGGACATTATCCATTATATTTATATAGGTGTGATTCGCAGCAGAAATCCACTGGTACAAAGTGTACCACAGCACTGATGATCTCCTCCACTCTCACAGGCAATAGGATTCCACACACCTGGCCATTTAAATACCACTTGACCATCACATTGCATGAAAAAAAATAAAAATAAAGGGTAAACACACACAGACCAAGAATAGAAAAACATAATAAATAATAATAATTTAATAGTATAACAATTTCAAACTAAACCACACCACTACAAAGTGCCGTAGTGAAGTAATTCTGGAGATGGCCTCTTTTTGTCTACATACCCAGTGACAGAGGGTGCAGCCTTCAAGTGTGACTGGAGTCAACCGCACACAGCACATTAAAACATCTAAAGACCCACTTCCTGCTGCTGCAACACAGAGACCCAGGCACAAGGATTGAACTATGACCTGAGCAATGTCTCTAGTTTAAACAGCACCATGTCCATTGTTAAAATACAAACATGTCAACTCTATAGAGGGACGGGGAGGTTAGGAGAGAAAGTCGTTGCAAGCAGTTTTAAAAAGGTGTGTTCTGAGAGATGCTTTAAGAGAGGTGGGGTCATGGATTTGTCTGGGGAGGGAGTTCCAGAGGGAGGGGCGGGCGATGGACCAGGTCTTGTCCCCCCCAGGTTTGGTGCTTGGTGGGTGAGGGGGGAGAAGGCTGGCGTTGATGGATCGGATTTATTTAACCATTTGTTTGTGGACTTAAATAATGCGGTTTACAGGCTCCTGGGCTGGGTTCATTAGTCTGTGGCTAAACCCGATAAGTCACTTATTGGACGTTTCAGAAGTTCTGCGGAACCCCGGAGAAGCACCACCAGGGTTTCAGTACAACGGTGGGAGGGTTGGTTTCTAAGGAAGACAAATTTGAACAATTCTGCTGTATTCTTCCTGTATGTATTCTACCTATGATTTTTTTTAACTACAATCAAAATGGAATCTCATTAATTTGAATTAATTGTAAATCCCTTCTAGTATCATTGATTAAAAAAAATATGTAAATACCATATTTTTATGATATGGTATGTTTATATGTTATGTTTTATGAGTTCTGACTAGATTTGTCTTTGTCTGCACTGTTGGGAAACACCTGATAAAAAAACACATAACAGTTCCCCATAAGTGTGCTCTCAGATGGATAGGTGTTAAAAATATGATAATTGTTCTAAGTGCAATAATCTTTTGAACATATGTTATATGAATGCGATGCACTCTTTATGTTTGTTAATTGCTGGATAAATAGCATTTACAAAAATCCACTGCTTTCAAGAAAAGGTAATATAATAAATTGGTAGCACTATTATTTGAATTGTGGCTTACTGGTCAATAATGTGAGATTGTGCATTTATGGACACTTATGGACACTACGAGGAATTGAATGGATGAATGGTGTGGCTCTTTCGACACCGCAGCTTCACAAAAAATCACAACGTTGTTTTTTCTGGGTTGGTTGACGTTACATTTCCTCAAAGACATTCATTTTAAAACCTGATTTCAGATTTAGTACATGGAACTGTTGATTAGAAATCATGTGGAGATCTCTGTGCTCTGGCTCAATAAGGATAGACAACAATTACATTTCACTGCCAGGGATTCTAAAGATGCAGTCGCAGTGTTTCCCCAGAGGCTCCTACATGTCCAGAGAACATGGCATGATTGAGTTTTCTTTATTTCAAACAAAAGCCCAGAAAAATAGGCTATAATTTGATTGTTTTTTTGTCTGGTCACTGTTAATTGTTGCAACAAGACAAGATACATCCTGTAGTAGCAATTATACATTATTATGTATAATTGCTACTACAGGATAACAATATAACATTTATCATTCTTTTTTTCAATGTATTCTTATCATGCTATCACTATCACTATAAAACACTGCAACATTTGTTACCTTAATGCGTTTTCACACAGAAGATACAATGAATAAAAATCCACCTTGTGGTCTTATAGCTTTGAGAAAAACAATTAACTTTAACTAAGATAAGATTAGACTTTATTAATGCTGGGAGGGAATATCTGCTCATCTTAAAGGGAAATCGATTTTTATTATGGAAGAAGTATCCACTTGTGTGCAGCTACAAAACACAGTCTTTCACTGCATGTGCTATGTGTCAAAATGCTCTATGCTTCATTGTTCTACACCCATTCATTTTGGATCTCAGGAATTAATTCCAACACGTTTATTGTTGTTCTTCATGATCCCCCAATTAGAAGCAAGAGAGTGTTTTTTTTTAATTGTGCTGCCGAAACCAAAAGGATGTGTTACACTTATCTCCTAGAGCCCGGAATCAAACAAGCAGGCAGGGATTAACTGATCTCTGGTTTATTTAAAGCCTAATGCA
>NC_044060.1:15247908-15250408 GCF_902167405.1 Gadus morhua
TTCATCTTTCTGAAGAGAAAAATACTCGGTCAAACTTGCAACTAAATAATTTAATCAAAATAACAAACAGCTAAGATAACCTATTTACGTCTCTATATCTTTATTTAAACATATATATATATATATATATGTTCATACATACATACATACATACATACATACATACATACATACATACATACATACATACATGCATACATACATATCAAGGGAATTACAAACATATCTAATTAATATAAAATTATATAACAATATATAAATTCTTATTTATATATGTAGTTTCCACTTTGAATTTTATACGATCCCATTATCTTTAATAAGCAAAGTAATGCATACATTGTTGTCGGTTAATGTGCTTGTTTAGAGTTGGCATCAAACATAAAAGCACAGATCAAACTTGGACTTTGCCTCAATGACAACACCCCACCATAACCCCACACACGCAAACACATATGTCCATAACACATACACACACACACACACACACACACACACACACACGCACACCACCACCCAACACATATACACATACGTCCACACCACACACAACAACCACCACCCCACACACACACATACATCCCCACCTCAAACACCCCTCACCCCACATATTTACACATACATCCCTACTCCACACCCCCAACGCTCCACACACACACACACACACACACACACACACACACACACACACACGCACACATATGTCCCCATCACACCCACCACCCCACACACATGCTTCCTCACCACCCCCTACACATACACACACCTACCCCCCCATCAAGGACATGCACAACCTCCCCACACAGAAACATGTCCCCATGCATACGCACCCACACACAACCACACACACACACACACAACCACACACACACACACACACACACACACACACACACACACACACACACACACACACACACACACACACACACACACACACACACACAGACATACCTCCCCACAAAACACGCAAACCCCACCACACACACAGATACATATGTCCGAACGCACACACCAAACACACAAGCAAACACACACACACACACACACACACACACACACACACACACACACACACACACACACACACACACACACACACACACACACACACACACACACACACACACTCAGTCTCCCTTAAGGTCAGCCTGTAATGATGGATGCCTGCTTCCTCCTGGTGTAGCAGGGCCATGGTGACTATAAAAAACCTGGGTAATGTCCTCTTATCGGCTCTCGATGAGGGCTCATCCAGCTCTGCCTTCGCAGCCGTCTGATTGTAATTGTCCCAAATAGGCTCTTTGTTTACCACACGTCCGTCCTGACTGTAGAGGGGGCTAGTGGGGGTTAGGATGAACCTCTGATCCATTACTGCCCCTGGTAGGGTGTTCTGACCTGGTGGTCTGACCTGGTGGTCTGGTATGGTGGTCTGACCTGGTGGTCTGGTATGGTGGTCTGACCTGGTGGTCTGGTATGGTGGTCTGGTCTGGTGGTCTGGTATGGTGGTCTGGTCTGGTGGTCTGGTCTGGTGGTCTGGTCTGGTGGTCTGGTATGGTGGTCTGGTCTGGTGGTCTGGTCTGGTGGTCTGGTATGGTGGTCTGGTCTGGTGGTCTGACCTGGTGGTCTGGTATGGTGGTCTGGTCTGGTGGTCTGGTATGGTGGTCTGGTATGGTGGTCTGGTATGGTGGGTCTGGTCTGGTGGTCTGGTATGGTGGTCTGGTATGGTGGTCTGGTATGGTGGTCTGGTCTGGTGGTCTGGTCTGGTGGTCTGACCTGGTGGTCTGGTATGGTGGTCTGACCTGGTGGTCTGGTATGGTGGTCTGACCTGGTGGTCTGGTATGGTGGTCTGGTCTGGTGGTCTGGTCTGGTGGTCTGGTATGGTGGTCTGGTATGGTGGTCTGGTCTGGTGGTCTGGTCTGGTGGTCTGGTATGGTGGTCTGGTCTGGTGGTCTGGTCTGGTGGTCTGGTATGGTGGTCTGGTCTGGTGGTCTGACCTGGTGGTCTGGTATGGTGGTCTGGTCTGGTGGTCTGGTATGGTGGTCTGGTCTGGTGGTCTGGTCTGGTGGTCTGGTCTGGTGGTCTGGTATGGTGGTCTGGTATGGTGGTCTGGTCTGGTGGTCTGGTATGGTGGTCTGGTCTGGTGGTCTGGTATGGTGGTCTGGTATGGTGGTCTGGTATGGTGGTCTGGTCTGGTGGTCTGGTATGGTGGTCTGGTATGGTGGTCTGGTCTGGTGGTCTGGTATGGTGGTCTGGTCTGGTGGTCTGGTCTGGTGGTCTGGTCTGGTGGTCTGGTATGGTGGTGGCGCAGACAGCAAATGGAAGTGGCGGGAGTGTATAAAATAAGGGTGTTGTAGTAGTGTGTGTGTAGTGTAGTGTATTGAAGTCTAGTGTAGTGTAGAGATTAATGTAGTTTTTGTAGTAAGTGAATTATTGTGAATGGATTATAGTATAGTTTAGTGTAGTATAGTTTTTGCACTCTAGTGTGTAGTATAAGATGTATAGT
>NC_044060.1:15252908-15290408 GCF_902167405.1 Gadus morhua
TCAGGTCACCGAATAGTTTGGTGGAATCCCATTCTATGAATATGAATACACGCTACCCTCTTCTTCTGTTATCGCACTGGGGCAGCTCAGGCGTGTTGCAGTCAAAGAACTCCCGGTGCCTCTCTCTCTCTCTCTCTCTCTCTCTCTCTCTCTCTCATACCTCCTAACTGAATCATTGAAACCTGCCTTGAGATTAAAACAATAAGAGTATCCGGTTTCATCCGGTGTGATAATGACGGAGCCTGACGGTGCTCGAGTGTGCGCTCAAGGCCGGTGTGCTCTCCGATAGGGAGGACGCCGTTCCCTGTGTGAGCCATCGTTTTGGTATTTTGCGGGTGACCGTTCTCCAACGGCACGCTCCTCCAAGGCTTCCACGCTCACAGACGTGCTCCTTCTATTTATTATCCTTCAGATACTAAAGCAGCCCAAAATAAGCCACCATTACTTTAACCATAGCCAGAACTATCAGCACTCAGAACGTCAAGGTGTTTTGGTAAATGTCGTGGCAAATGACATCATCACCTGTCCCTAATGTAAGCCAATCAGACTAAAGAGTGCCAATTCTAATAATAATCTGAGACTACTCCTGAGATGGGAGATACTTCTGATGAACCCACACTATAAATATTTAAGAGTTGTCTGTTAAATCTGCTTTTGTCTCAAAACCTCATCACTGACTGTCGGCTGTTCATTTTCTTTAGCTACCAGCCATTGATATCCAGCTGAATGTTTCGTCTTCACGGTGTGGTGGTTTAAAGTAATCTCTTTGCCGTTTGCTGCACTACCCCTATTCTCATGAATACCTTTCTCCCTCTCTCTATATATCTCAAACATACCTATCTCCCTCTCTTCATATCTCACCCATACCTTTCTCCCTCCTTATATATATATCACCCACACTTCTCTCCCTCTCATCATATCTCACCGATACTTCTACTGGCTCCTTTATGTCTCACAAATACTTCTCTCCTTTTAAGCTTACCTAATACTCTCTCTCTCTCTCTCTCTCTCTCTCTCTCTCTCTCTCTCTCTCGCTCTCGCTCTCCCTCTCCCTCTCCCTCTCTCTCTCCTTGTCTCCATGGGCCCTTCCCCCTCAGGGCCATACACCTTGAGGTTACTTTCAATGAGACTCTCCACAGGATCAGGTGGAGAAGAGGGATGCTCTCTCACAGCTCTCTACGGGACGGCAGTGGGCAGTGGGGAGGAATGACACGACACAAACTAAATCTGCCAGGCCATGTCTACAACGGCCATGTCTCTTCAATTGGGTTAAAATTGAAAGTGAGAAAATGGGCAGATGTCAAAACAGATAATTATGACAAGCGGAACTGTGATGATAAATAATCAAGCCAATGTACATTGCACACTCACACACACAAACACACACAAACAAACACTCAATGAAATAAAATGTATTATGCAATAGTGAGGGTTGCATTTGATCCAAGGCAATCATTAACATCACCACATCAAACGTAAACAGCTGGCTATGGAACCAAATAAAATAATGAATACATGTAGAGCCCCATAGTTCCTGAGGTTCTCTCTACCACGTTAGGCATTCTGTCCATGGACTTCCCCCTTCAGAATATTTTCACTCTTCGCTATCTGAACCATAAAAATAATAACAGGGCCCTTTCAATAATTGTAGACATAATGTTCCCTTGCTTGAAACTTCAGGCATAGTCGACCTGTCAGTCAAAGTGAAGGTGCGCCCGTTTTCTACGCTGGAATTTATATTTCTGCTCCCACTGCAGACGGCTGTCCTCTGGCAGCCTATTGCCGGCAGCAGACCCAAATAAAATAGAGCTCAGGTTATGTTACGCGTGTAGAAGTCGTCGTGTTGCCTTACTCCCACGGTCGGTTGAAAGCTATACAATATCTAGAACGGTGTCACTTTGCAATGGTGTTTGTGCAATAATATTTATAACGACGACGTGTGTGAATGTCGAGCAGGGGATTGTACAGCAGTCTCATTGTGACCGTACCGTAGGTCGCAAAGACACAATTTTTCCCAACAAATTTTGAGAAATATACATGAGGTGAAGTATGTTCCCCTTGCTCCAATTCAGGCCTGGTACAGCTATTGGTACAAATTATTCACTGCACCCATGGTTTTAAGTAATGGATCGTCAAAATGGGTCACATGAATGGCCGTAGTGTTATTGCCATGGATCTGTATAACAGGACAGACGGAATAAAATATATTAATATATATCTTTGTTTAACTTTGTATCACGCTGTGCAAAAAAATTAATCCATTAAAACACTGTATGAATTTGTGTCATTTTTTTAAAATGTTTGAGGTTAAAGTATATGCTTTGATCTCCGGAGAACATTTTGTTGAGAGGCGATAGATAGCAGTAATGTGATTGCTTCTCTAATAGTGATTCCACAGATTACACATCTAATCGCTTTCCGTGAGCAGAGAATATAATTTGCAAAGATTACAGAAACAATTGTGTGCCCAATGTGCATGCATGTGGAGGAAAAAAAAAACAGGCACTGGTTTCCAGAGAGACGAGGAAGGGAGATTGACAGACATATAGAGACACAGACTGCCACCTGACTTGGAAGACAACCACCTGGAAGTGTGACAGGAAGCATCTGACACGGCTGCTTGTGATTTCACGCGCTTTCACCACGATGCCAGGGAAGACATGTGTGATTCACTTGCATATCAAGATGAGGAGTGCCCGCACACACACACGCACACACACACACACACACACACACACCCCCACCCCCCCACACACACACACACACACACACACACACACACACACACACACGCAAACAAGTACACGCATACACCCACACGCACACGTGCGTACATTCACAAGCGAGCCCAAGTACGCAGGCACAAAGTCATACACAAATGCACGCACATACACGTACACACACACACATACAAACGTCACATGTGTACACACACACAAACACACACACACACACACACGCACACATACACGAACACACACACACACACACACACACACACACACACACACACACACACACACACACACACACACACACACACACACACACACACACACACACACACACACACACACACTAACATTTATAGCGACAGATAAAGTGTTTGTCTGTCAAACACTTTATCTGTTACTGACAGGGGGATGCAATGCAAAGCTGTTGCAAAAATATGATACCTGAATACAAAATAAACAGGTATATAGATACATATATATTTATAGATATATGCATATATATAAATATATAAAATTATATATATATATATAAATGCATAACAACATTAAGGTTGCTCTGTGTCTGTAATATCCCTGAGGTATATAGCTAGTTGTTTTATGGGGGGAGGATAAGAGGATTTTAGTCTGGTTGAAATGCTGGCTAATGTTATTGTTCCTGCTGGGAGCAGATGAGAGGAAACCAGTGTTTCACACGTCTCTCCTTCCCTAGTGGTGTTTTTTAAACCTGCATACCGGTGGGTAACACAAGGCAACAAAACAAAGGCTTACTACAATTCTGGACATCAAATGAAGCACTGACACAATACGTATACCTATATGTATATATACTTTTCTTCGTTGTTTGTACTAAACAAAATGTTTTTGCATGAATAGGAAGTGATTTAGAATTGTTTAATAGTAAACAATGCATAGTGACCATTTAGCGTTACAAGGGGACATATATAGCGGCCAAACCCAATAAAAAAGGTCAGAGTCAATGAAATCGGGTTATTACATTTTCCCACGGGATACCATTTCCCCATCCCTCTCTTCCTTCCAACGTCATCAATCAGCGTTTCTAAGATGTCATTACATGGGAGCCACTTGTGTAAGTAACAGACCATACTGTGCTATATTGCAGCTGAGGACGAATTAAGTTCAGGGACAAGACACTGTGGGTAATTAATGGTATTCTCTTTGTTTCCAGTGTAAACTGCTCCATTTTGTTATATTCCATTATTTTCCCATTGCATCAATTCTATTATTTCTACTCTCAATTCATTCATTGCATCCTTAAATCGACACTTCTATTCATTTATCAAGAACATATATGTTTTTGCCTTCTTGACCAATAAATGTCCAATAAACCACCATTACACAAATCCCTGAACAAAATTGAAATGAATGAACCCCAATCGAGAACGTGACAAATGCACATTACCAGGGACACATCTTTGCATTTGCGCATGCGACTAGCACGGTCTAACAAGGAGTCCTTTAAAACAATAGAATGCAAGCTGTACATTTTTCTAGGATAGCTCCGCAGTGGCAGAAATGCCATGATTTGCATTCAATCTTCAGAATAAAGCGCAGGTGTGTTATGACCCGTCAGAGTGGAACCTAACCTCAATCTGCAAAAGTCCACAGCCATGTTCCTGTTACTTCCTAAACATCTCCCAGCCTCTCTCCCTTTCTCCTTTTTTTTATCACATGCTAAAAACACCCACAAGCACTTACATTTCATACATGGAAGGAATGCTATCGACAGGGGGCCACTAGACGATCCGGCTAGCAGTGGTAGCTAGGCTACCACCCCACCCTTCACTGTACAGTGCCAGCACCCACGGCGGCACTGCACTCACTCACCAATCAAGTGATATCCCAGTAACTAATAAGACTTGTTTTTTTCACTTGGGGGGGGGGGGTGTTGTTTAACAGTTTTAAAAATAGATGACATGAACACTACAGTCCTGCCAAAGCCTTTTGGCACATTAAAATATGCTTTGGTAAAATCAAAGTAGAAAAAATTCAAAGAAGAAAGTTACCGGATACTATGTTGTGTGTGTGTGTGTGTGTGTGTGTGTGTGTGTGTGTGTGTGTGTGTGTGTGTGTGTGTGTGTGTGTGTGTGTGTGTGTGTGTGTGTGTGTGTGTGTGTGTGTGTGTGTGTGTGTGGAGAGTAAGTTACGATGAGGGAATGCTTTGTTAAATGAAGGGGAAGGGTAAAGGTTGGGATGAAACAGGTTTCTGTTTTCTTTTTTAGGTTTTCTCCATTGTGGTCAAAATAGACGACGCCTAACATTACATACGCCGTTCCTCATCATCAGTAATATCAACATATTTACAATTTTGTGTGTTAATAACCTGACTCACTGAGGATGCACCGAGGGGGGGGGGGGGGGGGGGGGGGCACTCTGATCCACCATCCTGGAAACAGTGTCCCTGCACAGTGACCCTGACACACACAGACCCGCACATAAGCATGGAACTAATGGATTTCTTGGTTGAAGTGGTACAGATGTAGGCCTATCAAAAAAGGGACGACAGATCGGCTCTCTTTTAACAGTCTGTGTGGCTCAAGGTGGAGCACACCATACATCAAACAGAAGAAAAGGTTTCACCCACTTTAACGCGCGTAAACTTGGATGGTGGAGAGAGACACGCGTACGACAGCCGTACTACATACGGGCGTGCAACCAGCGTGAAAAAATAGAATCACCATCACCATCAGCATCATCAGCATCAGCATCAGCAGCAGCGGCTCATAACTAGGCTATGGTTTGTGCCCTGGCGATGCGCAGACCGGAGAGATAATACAAAAAGCCGAGGGCGGGTTTAACTTCACACGAGAAATCAAGAGGAAGTTGCTGCGAGCGCAAATAGATTAATAGATAAAGGGGCTGCTTAACTTCACTGGGGCTAAAAAATAAAAAGCAATTGTACAGCATGGCTGGGCGGTGAGTCAACGAGCAGCCTTTTTATATGCGCTGCTGGAAACGCGCACAAGTCTGATTGCAGGAGCGCAGCAGCGCATGGACAAAAACAGTGCCAACCGGTACCCTGGATGTGTGAAAACACAAATGCTTCACATGCTTCTCGTCAGAATTAATGTGGCAACAGTATGTGTAATTTTGTTATTTTTATATTAGAAGGAGTAACGAAATGTGAACTACTTTAAAATAACTTTGATGTTTTTTTGTGTGCAGATTCCACCAAATGGAATCTTAAAATATTTTTATTGTGAGCCAAATATGTTTCGTTGAATTATCGGAATTCATCTTTTGGAACTCGGGACCCTGTGCGTTTAAATCTATCCACTAAACACTGAACATTAATGTGCAAGCCATGCTTGTAAAGGCAACATTTACCTTTCGTAGAATCCACTGGCCGATGATAACTAGGGTCCAACCGAGTACCTTCATCTCACCTTCAGGAGTAGGACCACCCTGAAACTACGGGTCTCCTTGTCTTAACATATAAAGACAACAGCGCACGGTCGGCGCGGAATCCAAGGAACCCAAAACAAGGCGCCGAAGACGGGGATCGCCTTAAAAACCACACGGCTCAAGTTCCTTTATAGTTTACACGGTCAATGTCACAGCGATTGTAGTAGGCAAACTTTTATCAGACGCGTGAGTCTTTCCGGCATGCTTCACGTGGCGTATCCATTGCGCGTCCGCCCGGGCTGGAGAACTGGAAGTTTGTGAAGAGATATAACCTTGCGCGCATGGAGAAAAATAGGCGATATTACGCTGGATCACCTGCGCGTCTTCTAGTGCGCTGGGCTACTCACTGCCTGAGTGCTCGGTGTGGAGAGGGGGATTTGGAGTTGAATGCATCTTTCTCTCTCTGTCTCTCTCTCTCTCTCTGTCTCTCTCTCTCTCTCTCTCTCTCTCTCTCTCTCTCTCTCTCTCTCTCTCTCTCTCTCTCTCTCTCTCTCTCTCTCTCTCTCTCTCTCTCTCTCTCCACCTCGCTTTACTCTCTCCCTCTCTCTTCCTCTCCCTCTCTCACCCCCCCTCTCTCTCTCCCCCCCTCTATAACCTCCTCCCCATCCAGCTCTCTCCCCCGCCTCTCTCTCTCTCTCTCTCTCTCTCACACACACACACACACACACACACACACACACACACACACACACACACACACACACACACACACACACACACACACACACACACACACCTCTCTCTCTCTCTCTCTGCCTATTTATTTTGCTCTCTCCCCCATCCTCCACTTGGCCGACCGCGTTTTCTCTGCTTCAAAAAAAGCTTAAATGCGCTTCGGAATTAGAGTTTGGGCATAAACAAATAAATAAATAATCATGTCTTTAAGATTACAGGTCTCAAAACATGAGCCTATAACTGCATTTTCATGTACCTGTGTGTTTGTTCCTGAAGAAGTAAAATAACAATCCCATTCGCTATTTTGGGAAATCTTTAAATATCATTAAAACCAATACAGACAGGTCGGTTACTTAATGCTTCCGAGCCCAGAATGTGTTGGTTATCAAGTTTAATCAAGTAATTGAGTGGATAACTTTTTTCTCATTAGCTGTTAAAAGCGTTGGATTCAAACCAGTTTTGTTGTTATTGAATTGCAAATTTAGAATGAATGCGACCCACAACAAGGACAATGCGGATTTACTTTAACTTGGCTTTTCTTTAAATTATGGCTTTCAGTGGCTTCTTATTTTTTTTTGCACCTTTACACTGACTCAACTAATCCAATTGGCTGTTTAAGAAGTTGAAAAAAATCAGAACTGAGAAACAAGACAAATAGACAGTGCAGAATAGAAAATGGCAAAGAATAAGCTGCAACATAACACACAAAATACATCCATATATTTGAATAGTGTTGTCTGAATGTCCTGGGGCGTCTCGTCCCTGCTAGGGAGTACTGACAAGATGCCTGGCTCTTTGGGTGCTCTGGCATGAGGGTGAGGCTTTGACCTTTGACCCTAGCTGTTTAGTTGTACTTATTGGCTGATCACACAGGTATGTTTAACTGTCAATAACAAAGTTATTGACCGGGTTAATTCTTCACCCAGGTTAGGAACTCACTTGGGGTATAATCTGGTTCCTGAGCAGGTACACAGCCCACAGCCAACCAGTGGGGCCGGTCTAGTATGGGGGCCCTGTTGACAGCGTGCCCGTGGTAGGATGGATGGAAAACGTTGGATTGTGTTCTGTGTGGCCACAGAATAGGAAGTTGCTCTAGTTATTATTGTTCTGATTATAATTTTGATCAGCTCTACAGACAGGGTTAGGGTTCGGGTTCTGCTCCTTATTTTTTTTTTTTTTTTTTTTTCAAATATATTGTGTGTATTATGAGTCCATAATGTAGAAACAATATGAACACATTTCAAAATACATTTAATAATACCAAACGCTAAAAACATGACTGCAGAATACCATAAATACAACCAACCATCCATCATAAAAGACATACATTCAGAAATCCCAAGGACGTATAATCCTAAAGTAATGATTTGATTTGCGTTTTACAATTTGCATCCCTCAGAACACAAAACCTAATAACATCTTTCCCGGGGAGCGGCTCATCCCATTATGCGATTTGAATGTCACACTGTTAGTCCTACAGATGGCAATGATGTTTGTGTTTCGGGCAATATATTGAATTTATTGTCATTTCATCATTTAAGTTTCCCCTTCCGTCTGATTGGAGACTTTTCTGACCTTTTAATTACAGATTCACGCCATCTCGCTGTGTGTGTGTGTGTGTGTGTGTGTGTGTGTGTGTGTGTGTGTGTGTGTGTGTGTGTGTGTGTGTGTGTGTGTGTGTGTGTGTGTTTGCCTCTCGTCAAGTGTGGCAGATCTGCAACTCTGCATATTTCTCCACGCGTACGGAAATGTTCTATAGTTCACCCCTGTCATGTTGTCACGGCTGAATAAATGCAAAGAAATTAAAATACATTAATAAATAAATCAATAATGAGACTGCTAAGTGCTGCCTGGATACCTTATGATTAAAAGTTACATACAACTCTGATACTTATACATGGAAGAGCAATCTATAGTCTGTTTGGATGGGAGAGTGGCCAGCATGTTGATGCCTCTCAAGAGAGAGGAAGAAAAAGAAAGAGATAGAAAAATAAGGTAAGGCTTATCTGCTCTCTGAAAGACTGCAACAGATGGATTGGAGCACATGTCTCAAATAAATTGATTTCTACTTATAGCCCTTATATAAATATAAATATATAGCTTTTTACACAATCTGTTATGTGTCAGATTGTGGATTTATTGCTGTGAGATATGAACACAGAGAGAATGACACAGTACTGCCCCCCTGTGAGGCAGCTTGTCACTGCAGCATGGAGACCCCCGGCCGCCACTTGTAGGTGTACCCAGTCACATGCACACACGTACACGCACGTACACCAACACAGAGAGAGAGAGAGAGAGAGAGAGAGAGAGAGAGAGAGAGAGAGAGAGAGAGAGAGAGAGAGAGAGAGAGAGAGAGAGAGAGAGAGAGAGAGAGAGAGAGAGAGAGAGAGAGAGAGAGAGAGAGAGAGAGAGAGAGAGAGAGACCTAAATAATGACCGTTCAATGCGTTCCTTCTTAGATTCAGCGTTCACCACAAACGGAAGTGTAATCGATGAAATGTCACATTTTCATAGGGATGCATTACTATTCAGTGTGCCTGTGTATAAATAACCCTGTTCCAATCCCATCCAGAGACTATGTGGAATTTATTGCAGTCACAATGTTTTATATTACCGTAAAGTGGGCCGTTGTGTCAAAAACATTGTGGACACACACACACACACACACACACACACACACACACACACACACACACACACACACACACACACACACACACACACACACACACACACACACACACACACGCACCCTGAAACCCTCTTTATCAAGCACAGCACGGCATCCCAACTTACTGTGTCCATATCCCTCCATTTCCATCACTTCCGTCTAACAGCCAACCCCTCCCGTCCCCACACTCCCCCCCACCCAACCACCCAACCAGTCTGACCACGCGGAGGTAGATTCCTGGTGAGGGTGCAATTTCTGATCCACATTGGTATGGCGAGTGGATAGTGCCAAACCTTAGGATTCCCTGGAAGAGGCGAAGGAGCAGCCTACCCTACGTCGCCGTGGGAACGTGTGAAATTTTGAATGGGATTGTTTGGGACTGCAGACGAGAGACCAGCAGCGACGTCACGGCGACGGCATGGAAGATCCGCCCACCGGCGGCGGTGTCACGGCGACGTACATAAGGAAATTGTGACAAAATATACGTCTACTCTCGACGTGTGGATAAGTTCGTCGCCACTAAGACGCCTGCTACCCTACGTCGCCGTGAGAACGCCTGAACTAGAGAGAAGGCTATTTAAATATATTAAAGATTTGCGTGAGAATCGGTATCTCTCCAGCAAAAAGTCATCCGAATATAGCCGTGGTCTTACAAATCTCCCCCGGTGGATTGCACGAATAATTGGTGCTCCGGTATCAACAGGGCATGCCATTGTGAACACATGGACTCTGCGGTGAACGCAGCTTTAAATCCCCAAAACCGTTATGTTCCAAACTTAACCTGCACAAAACCTGGTCCGACCAGGTTTGATTCAGAGCATATTTTGCTATAGTAACTAACATACCGTGTTCATTTTGGAACGGAAACCCTAGGGTTACCGCAAACCCTGGGTTAATTTGCCCGGTTATGTGATAAAACCGGCTTTGTGGAATACCCCTCTGCGTCAATCATCAAAACATTTTTGAGATCTGTTTTAAAACAGTTTGTCTTTTTGACACATAAAAACTAACGTTTTTTATAAAATGTCATCAACTTATTCATCAACAAGTCATTGGATATATTAATATCAGAAAATAATGAAGAAAAATTATAGATAGAGACTGGGAATCGATCCCCAGTCCCAACGGCGGCGGCGTGCATATCCTCTCCACACGGCGGCGGCGTAGCAGCTCCACACGTTCATTTCACACGTTGTTATCCTTCTCCAGGGAATCCTGGCACTATCCACTCGCCATACATTGGAAGTGACAGGCGAATCTCACCTACCTGCTCCCTTCCTCTGTTCCACTTAACGCCCGGGTCGCCGCCGCTGCCGTCGCCTGCTCAACTCACCCCTGCTGCCGCCGACCCGAGCGGCCCCCGACGCCGCGTTGTTACGTACGGTGAATGCGGCGGTAAAGGCGCATTCAAGCGGCGGTAGAGGCAGGGAAAGGGGCGAGCACCAGTGTTTTCACAAATATCAATGGACTGTTCATTTCCTGATATCCTTACCCCCACGGTTTTACGATGTAGCTTTCATGCCATGCTTGGACGGGTCCGGTGTTCTCTAGTCCCATGGCCTCTCCAAACGATAAACAGATCGTTGTGATTTGAACGAATGGTTGAAAAGGCAATTGTTTGTGTCGATACAGTCAATCGTTCTTTTTTTGACAAGACAAACACATGTCACATGAATGTTCAGAAACCAAACGCTGTGTCGACAGCACACATAAATAGGAACATCTCTATACATTCCAACCTATATTGGATCTCTACCGGTCTTCACTTGACTCCTTCAAGTGAAGACCGGTAGAAGAAGTGGGGGAGGCTGTTGGTTGGAAGCTAAGAAGGTGTTGAGTGAGTGAGTGAGTGAGTGAGTGAGTGAGTGAGTGAGTGAGTGAGTGAGAGAGAGAGAGAGAGAGAGAGAGAGAGAGAGAGAGAGAGAGAGAGAGAGAGAGAGAGAGAGAGAGAGAGAGAGAGAGAGAGAGAGAGAGAGAGAGAGAGAGAGAGAGAGAGAGACTAGTGTGTTGAGAAAACAGAGGGGCGAGTGAGAGAGAGAGAGAGAGAGAGAGAGAGAGAGAGAGAGAGAGAGAGAGAGAGAGAGAGAGAGAGAGAGAGAGAGAGAGAGAGAGAGAGAGAGAGAGAGAGAATACTAGAGGCCAGACTAAAGGCCTTTTTATGGTCCCACGTTGCCGAGACGCTTCGACGCAGTCGTGAACGTTTATGGTTCTGCGTCGGGTTTCAGTCAGTGGACCAATCACAGCCCCGGACGCAAGGATGGTACGCAAGGACGTAAGGGATCCGTATCCCCCTTGAGTTGCGTGAACGTGGAACCATAAAGAGCCCTTTAGAGGGGGGGCAATAGAGATATATAGGGTAGGTAGGAGGCATTGACTTGCAAGTCATCACTGAAAAGGTCAACCTAAGTAACGACCCTCAATGCACAACCAAATTCGCATAGATTTGCCAACATGCCTGCGGGTACACACACAAACACGCAAAGGCATACACACACACGTTTCTTTACATTTTTTAATATACAATTTAGCATAATCTACGGAAGAGTATAGGGCCAAAGAGTTGAGTTTAAAAGTCAATCAGAATTCTGAGAATTCTGAGATTATCTCAAAATTCTGTCTTTAATACCTGTAAGGAACCAAGCTCAGTGAGAGACGCTTTGAGATATACAGGACGGGAACCATATATTGATTGAAGAGGTCGGATGTAAGCACGTTTTTGCGTGTTTGAGGAGGTCCTGAGACAGAAAAGGATTAGTGCACGTGTATGTTATTTTGACTTCTGAGTTAAAAGTCAGAATTCAGAGAATGAACTCACAATCCTGAGACAAAAGAACAAAAATAACGTGTGGCCTTAGTTCTCTTCCATAGTAATCAATTACATATTTTAACCAGGCATTTTGAAATACTACACTAATAATCATATTCTATAGTAATGCAGAGTACTAGATTGACATATTTACAATTCTTTAAAGTAGCCTTTTAAGAAAAATGTTGGATGAAATATGAGGTAGGTAGAACCACGCCATGGACAGGGATAACAGACCCACAGAGAGTTTGTGTGCCCGCATTAGCCGCCGTGGAAGGGTGTCCCTCCCGGAGGTTAAGGGACACAATGGGAATGGGGGTCACCAGCCAGTAATGGAGCCTTTTGTCTGTGGAAATAGTCATTTCCTCTCTGTAGTCTGAAGGTGCCTTCGCACTGATATGAAACTCTTGTCATTTGTTTTCCTTTTGATCGATTTCCGAAAGGAGAACCCAGGGAGGGGAGTGGATAGGCGGGAGGGTGGCAGTGAGGCGGCTTGGCCAGACATGCGCCATGTTGCAAGTTCTGCTATGTTTCCATTGTCATTCAAATGTTTTGTTGTGGAAAGGGAATTCGGTGAGGAAAGAATGGGAGGTGCTGGCTAATGGGGGGCAAAGAGGGAGAAAGGCAATGATTGGATTTGATTATATCAGTCTCTTGGAACAGGACAGGACATAGTACGCCACCGGAATTATTTTGATTGTCACATGTTGTTGCAGATTCCTCCCTTTGTGAAGGTGCGGCTGCATGAATATCATTTTCCTTGATTGGTTGTTGTCATAGAATGACAATTTTCATTTTGTAAAATTTTCGCAAAATGACCACTCTGAATAACCCCATATTTAGAATGGCTCTCTCCAATCGGGATCTATTTGAATCCAATATATTTTAGAGCTGGCCTTTCATCGACTGGAAGGCCTCCAGATACACCTCCTCCTCCCCTGTCCTCCCACACAGGAATTAGAAGAACAACCTTGTAAAAAGAGCACATTGGTTTCAAAACATTCCAAACTACAGTTCTTGTCATTGATTATGCCGTTAAAGATGTACCGACAGACATTTTGAATGATTTCTTTCCGGCTGGATAACAAGCCTCCGTTTTTAGTGTAAAATAAACATGAGGTACGTTTATAGAGTTACATGTATCTCGGACAATACACTTGTAGTCAGACGGTGATGAATACAGGGAGGAACAGATTCCACGTTGAGAACAACATTAGCCAAACGTCAGAGACGTTCAGGGATTTAGATGAAAAGTATCATCTGAACGTTGATGCAAAGGACCTTGTTCAAGGACGGCACACATTATTGTGTTGATGTATTCCCACACCGATACCATCACGATACTATGAACCATAATGCGTGGTGTTTTCACATCCTCATCTCCGTCTCGATTGAACTCCAGTGCAGGTTGTTCAGCCTCGGGT
Source organism: Gadus morhua (assembly GCF_902167405.1). Lineage (NCBI taxonomy): Eukaryota > Metazoa > Chordata > Actinopteri > Gadiformes > Gadidae > Gadus > Gadus morhua. Next base: position 15,266,645 of record NC_044060.1, read on the forward strand.
GTTTTACCCAATGTCAGAATCAGAATCAGAAATATTTCATTGTTCCCTGGGGGACATTAGGGTGTGTCATTGCTCCCATGATATAAAATATAATCATAAATATATATATATAAGCAACAATCAATATAAGAAATCTGTGCCTTATACTGTAATATATACAGCAAGTACGTAATAATATAACTATCCAACAATATTGAATTATTGAATCACTAAATTATTGGCCATTTTAAGTCAATAGTGCACTGTTGAATATATAAATCATAGATGCATTATGGGGTTCTAGCTGCTACCAGCGGTGAAATAATTCCAAGGGCCAGTCTATTGTCTCAGACTGCCTGACACTTGCAGTTGAAAAGTTTGATGGCCACAGGCAGGAATTGCTTCCTGCAGCACTCTATGGTGCATATCAGTGGCTGAGTTAGCACTGAATGTTCCTCCTGTGCTTGACCAGCATGTCATGTAGTGGAGGTGGGAGGCGCTGTCAAATATCACACATTAGTTGTACACCAACCACCTCTATGACACCGCCACCTGAGATTCCAGCTCTACCCCCACAAAGCCACTGGCCTTGCTGTTTGTTGAATCTGTTGGTGTCCACTACCCGCAACCTGCTGCCCCAGCACATCACGGCAAACAGGATAGCGCTGGCCACCAGAGACTCATTAAACATCCTCAGCATTGTCCGGCAGATGTTGGAGGACCTCAGCTTCCTCAGGACGGCTCTAGAGATGCCTCTGCATGGCCCATCATGGAGAGGGAATCATGTTCTTAGCCCAGTCCAGTTCATTGACAATATGCACTCCCGGCTACTTGTAGTCCCCCACAATGTCCAGACTGACACAGGGTTCACCATTATCTTGGCCTTCCTCAGAACCACAACCAGCTCCTTTGACTTTTATCATGCTGCAGATAGTTGCAGATAGTTCAGATAGTACTCACACCACGGGTGAAACGTACCCAACCCAGCCCTGAACTCAGCTTCCACACCTTTACAGATTAATCCAACTATAGCAGAGTCATCAGACAACCTGACAGGAATCAGTGTGATAGTTGAAGTCCATTTGTAGAGGGTGAAGAGGAACAGAGACTAGGGCTGTCCCCTGCGGGATCAGAGCTGCTGTTGCTGCTGCCGAGGGTGATGCTGAATGCGCTGATGAGCGTCAATGTGTGTGTCTGAATATGTGATTGCCCTGTCTAATTCATAATTCCGTCTGCGACTGGATGCTAAGCCTGATGCGCTGAGTATGACTGGATGCCTGGACTCCCCTGAAGGTTTACCGGCCAGCCCCAAATCACCATAGACCCTATTTCTAATATTTTTTTATGAACTAAATATTATCAAATGTTTGTTACTTCCTTCTCCTGATTTCTTTCTTTCTAATTTAGGTAGTTTTTACTTGCCCTCTGGTTGGCACGTGCTAGGGTGATTTCATAAACATATGTCCTGTTTAGCCCTTTGAGACGCTTACCGTGATTAAGGTATTAAAATACAATTTAATTTAATTAAAACAAGTGTTACCAAGCGATCGGTCTGACACAGTGTTGCAAGTATACGTTCTGTGATCCACCTGTCAGGGAGTTGACGATCGAGGTTACGAGGGAGGCATCCACCTGCATCGCTGTCAGCCTCTCAGCCAGCAGAGCTGGGCCGAGAAATGAAAAACATGACCCTCACAGTGCTCGCTGGCCTATCCCGGTGCGAGTAGGATGCGGTTTGGCAGGTAAATGATGCAATCCTCGACTCCCAGTGGGGTCTGGAAGGCAGACTGGAGGGAGTCTAAGAGTGGCCTGACCACGGGTTTGGAACTGCTCCAGGAAAGGTCTCTCCAGGGACTGGGAGATGGGAGGTCATTGCCACTGGTCTGTAGTCCTTGGAGCCAATGGGATGCGGCATCTTTGGCACAGGAACAAGGCAGGACATCTTTGAAAGCATTAAGACCCTTTTCCACATTACTGGGGGGCACAGCCTTTTAACACCCTGGGCTGACACCATCATGGCCTACAGCCTTCCTTGAGTGTTATCAGCTGTGATGGTCCTCTTTGAAGCATTTCTTGCCCTCTAATTGTTTCTGCCCATTGCCTAAATTGTCCATGTGGAAACATGTGCATCATTTAAAGATGCATTTAGCAATTTTAGCTTTTTTTCGTTTTTGATTATATTGTGTTTTGATCGACACTCATGCATGTACTCTCATGCATTCAGGTAATAGCAATGACCAGTATTCCAACAAATACATGAGAAACATGAGAATCAATGAAAACATAATTGAATCTGAACAAAGTGGTGTGAGCAAAATTCACTGAGTACACTTTGATTTTGATTGATGGTTTGCTAATTTAGTGTTGGCCTGGTGGTTCATTCCTCTATTTAAACTAAATTATCTGATATATCAGAGGTCCAGATAACAGCAAAGCAAATCAGGCAAACAGTTCACCTCGTTATGAGCAAAGTGTCTTCATTTTGAGAAGGGGCCAATGAAACACTTTAAGATGGACGTGCCCAAGTATATGATTTGTTCAAATAAATGACATGATGATAGCCTTCTTCCGCTGGGAGTTCTAAAGATCAACAGCAACGAACGAACAAAAGAGTTGGTCCCTATTTCCTTAAAGACCGGTCTAGCACTAGCCACCATTATCAACACCCGCTCTCGCACCAACTACACACAACCTTGCATGCACACGCACACATGCAGGCTACACAGAATAGATAAGCAGTGAACAGAACTTTAATGGCTACAATGCAGCCAGTGTTTCTGTTGTGTTTGTGTGTGTGTGTGTGTGTGTGTGTGTGTGTGTGTGTGTGTGTGTGTGTGTGTGTGTGTGTGTGTGTGTGTGTGTGTGTGTGTGTGTGTCAGTGACTGTTGTAGGATCCTTTAAGCAACAATGGTTATATATCGTGATATATATGTCTATAGATATTATATACTACCAAAAATAATATGCCAGCCAGCGTGCATAGAGAGCCTGTCAGCACTCCACATCTCCCCATCTGTCACACACACACACACACAGATACACACACACACACACACACACACACACACACACACACACACACACACACACACACACACACACACACACACACACACACACACACACACACACACGCACTTCCAGGCAAAACAGCAGCAGTGTGCAGCAGCTCCCACCCTCTCCTCATACACCTCCTCCCCCCACCCTTCCCCCCCTATTAGGATTCATATCCCCGAAAGGTGACTTCTCAGTTGGGCAAAGTGACAACCCAACCCCTCTTTCCCTCACCCCTGCACCCACACACACACACACACACACACACACACACACACACACACACACACACACACACACACACACACACACACACACAATCCTCCACAAGCTGCCTGGAGGCAAAGGCACTGACAGGTAGCTGTGCTCTCCCCTGAGCCCTGGGCAGGGGTGATGGGGTGAGGGTGAGGGAGGTGGAACAGGAGTGTGGTTGGATGGGAGGGGTGGATGGGGGAGGGGGAAGGGGGGTCAGGGTGGCTTAGGTGAAGAGGAGCAGGATGATCAAGTCAACGATGCCCCCTACAGATAGGAAGTCCCCAGGGATGACAAGTGTCTCTTGGACAGGCTGGAAAGTCAAGCCTATCTCCCCCCCCCCCACCCCCCCTGCCCCCCTCACCCCTGATTTTATCTCTCTCTTTCTGCCTTTCCCGTCTCTCTCTCTCTCTCTCTCTCTCTCTCTCTCTCTCTCTCTCTCTCTCTCTCTCTCTCTCTCTCTCTCTCTCTCTCTCTCTCTCTCTCTCCTCTTTCTCTGTCACGTCACCCCTCGCAAACCTTGTCTTGTTTCTTCCCGCTCTCTCCTTTCCTCCCCTACAGACACTTCCCTCTCATCCTAAGAGCTCTTTATCCTGTGACACTCTCTCCCCCCTCCTCTCCCCATCTCACCACTTCCCCCAAACAACCCCCATTGCGCCTGCTAAAAAAAATTGCAACGGAAAAATATGAATTCAACCACTTGACTTTGTGATAGCCATGCTCCCCCAAAGCAGTCGTATTTGGGGGTGGTGGGGTGGGGGAATGGGGTTAGGATCCCATTGTTGCCGTGGTCCCCTTGGATTGTTCTACCTACTCTCTTCGGACAAGAGGTCCGAAGTTCTCTCCCCTTATGCATTCACACCCCGGGGCTGTGTTCACCATGTGCTGTTAAAGCTGTATCTGTATTCCTACTGTCTACCTCAAGACTTACAGGTGACACCCTGCCTACCACCCTATGACTATCCGTGTCCCCATGGGTGTCATAAGTGCCATTATGATGAATGATGGCTCTTTTAAAGTATTTTCTTGGAGGTGATTATCAGTATTGGTATTGATTTGAGCATGGTATTGGTATGGGCACATACCAATGTGTTCATACTAAACACTCCACAGGTGTGTAAGCTATGCAAGCCGATGCATTGAGTTTTACAGAGAACCTTCGATGGATTATTTTGTCATTCTTCGGGCAGGGTTGCCGGCTCCCCTGGTTACGAACAACACCTAGTCAGCAGGTGACCGCGTAGCCCATCAGCCAATTAGAAGTTATGCATGCCATAGTGTCTTTAAGCTAGAAAGGGAGTCATTTTATCGGCCAGGCATATCTAGAAAATAAGTCATGACGTCACCTTACAATATTTCCTATATTGGCAGCGAAGTACAGGGAATTGGATTGCCAGAAACAGTTTAAAAGACTAGGCTGGTATGATTTAACCTATATTTGTATATCTTAATAAGACAGCTTAAACCAATGATATTGAATGCTGAAATAGTGAATAGGGAAATATGGAAATATGGTTTCCTAAACCGGTATGAACTTCTAGAATAAACATTATCAAAACTGTGCTTCCCTGCAGGTTACATTAACTACACAGCCCATTATCCTTGACAATATACATAATACCAACAGAGCTGATCTCTATCAGTTAACAGCAATTAAATAGTTAAATATAAGCACTTAATTTGCAAAACAGTCCAAAATGTGTTACAATTCTAAGCCTACAGCTTTAACATCGGAGAAGGCAAAACAATGTACTGAGCGAAGTTCAGCGAAACCAGAAGCTGCCCTATAACTTGCAGCCATCATATATCGTCCGTGCTATGGAAGCCATGACTCTCTGGGTGTCTGGGGTGTTTATCTTGTCACAGAGCCGTCAGAGTGGGGCAGAGATGTACCAAAAGCACCTGAGCTGGGGGACTGGCTGCTGGCTGCTGTCCAGTGAGGTGTTTAATGAGGTGGACAGCCAGGGTAATACCCTCACACAAGGATGATTAGTGTGAACCCCCCCTGGGCTGCCTGCTTGAGGCACCTCAAGGCGCCTACCTGGGTCCTCATTATTTTCTCTCAAGACAAAAGAAACCTGTTGTTGAGGTGATTTTTTTTTTTCTTATCCGCGCTGCAGAACTGTGCAACTGTGCTCACAGAGGTGCATTGTTAAGTTTAGTGGGGGGTTTAAAGTTGCTGAATTTACACCCAAAATTGTATATATAGACATATACACATTAGGAGAGCTTGTGCAAGCGTTTTGGACAGTAATGAACCAAAAAAAAAAAGAAGAATAGGAAACCGAAAAAGTAATACTCCTGCCGGTGCCCTTGACCTAGGCACTGGCAGGTCCCTGGGCTCTGCACATTGGCTGCACACTGCTTCTAGTGCTTTTAGTGGATGGGTTAAATGCAGAATCCTCAATTTCCAAAATTGAGGGCAAAATATATTTGTTAGATTAATGTCGTTTTTTCGGTGATGATAATATGATAATAGCACAACATCTAAAGAAAAGTATGAAGATAATTATGGAAAAAACATCTATCACTGTAAAGTCTTTGACACAATGATCACTTGCAAAATATGATGGAACCGAAACCAAAGATCAATAAGAAAATTGATTGCCAGGCTAAGCCATATCACTAGTCTTCACATGTCACACATAAAGGCATTGGGATTCCATCTGGAAAACTGGAAGCGATCTCTCCCTGAATCAACATCTGCTTTTCTGAAAGCGTTCTTTAACAGCTTCTTTATAATACAGTGCCCTTGTTATTGTGTGATAATCAATGTAATTACTTTGTATAATAAATGCTAAAACTTGAAGTAACTATGTCAATTTTTACTACACATTTTTAATTATGTAACATACCTTGTTATATACATAATGTAAATGCATAGGGACTATATGCTGATACACGGCATACAGTATTGTTTTTAAATGTTTTATTGATTATTTTGGAGTAACTACACGGGTAACTAGACTGTAATGGGAACTGTGATATAAAGTGTTTTCCTTTATAGGAGCCATAAAGGATGCCCTCTGAGGAATGCAATCCAAAGAGACAGCTTCATCCTACACATAGTTAGACCGTTTGGCTTCATTAATTCAGCCATCCATTCATATCCTGTAGCCCTCTAAATGAGTAATATGCTCTCTAGTAAACACTACAACCTGTGATTTACCAGGAGGACCATGGGACTGTGGATGTCATCATTGTGCAAACTGGGAATTAATAGGATCTTTGTTTTGGAAACTTTTTAAAAAGTAAATTGAGTTCATATACTGCTAATTTTGTCGGTTGTTCTGTCATGGGGAGGACTTATCAACAGCTCCAAGAAAATAATTAAAATAAAATGAATTAAGCTCATGCTTCTTTAGCTTCAGTGGCAGCAACTAGTGATAAAATATATACAGACTGCTTATCGTGAAGATAAGAGAGGAAGTAAAAAGAAAAAAAGATTAAGAATTGGAATATGGAGCTAATGATAGCCAATTTTTTTTTCTCCTTAGTTAGTTAAGATACATTTTTTGAGCACCCCTCATCAGATGGCGAAAAGCAATTAAATGTGTTGGCGAGCAACGACTCGAAAAATAATTTAATTGGTGAAGAAAGTTTTTGTTTGTAAGTAATATGTCATGTCATGTGGCTAAGAAAGGAAGTAAGTAAGAGGGAAAGAAAAAAAAAAAAAAAAAATCATAAACAATGTACAATATATGTATAGGTCTATATACATATACATACACATAGATGCATAAATCCTATTCATACTAAACACTCCACAGGTGTGTAAGCTATGCAAGCCGATGCATCCAATAATAACAACTGGTTTCCATGGGAACAGAGCAACCGAACAGCAGCAACAACAACGGCGACGACAATAAAAAAAAAGAGGGAAAGAGTCCATTCCGCCCCTGTGCTCAAAGCCCACGCACCCAGTGTGTTCATCCGCACTCACGGCCTAGAACCACAGAACAATGCCCAGGTCCTTCATGGGCAGGAGCGGGAGCTATTCAGGCCAGGGCACATGACGCAACGAGCTGCAGGTCGAGGCCAGTCGTGGCCGTGGCCAGTAATTGGCTCCTTGGTCGTCCGTCCGCTAGCACCACCACCCGCACCACCTGACAACTTCCTTGATTGTGACACATTTAAGAGCAACGGGATCGGAAGGACAGGGAAGAATGCGAGGAGGAGGTGGGGGAAGAGAGAGAGAGGGAGAACGTGAGAGAGAGGGGGATTAAGGTGAATAGGATTGAGAGTGTTACCCACGCCTCTTCTTCACAGGGAGATAATGTCTGGAGGTGGTGGGGGTAGGGGGTCGGGGGATAATGGTGGGGAGGGGGAACATTTGTAGAGAAGGAACGATACAGAGATGGTTCGAGGGGGAGGAGAGGATGAAGGAATGACAGCCGGAAGCTAATGTAAATGCGGGAGGAGGGGGGGGCGATGACACATACCCCAGACGTTTAAAGGGTCAACATGCCACTGTTGAGTTACCTAAACAGAGATAGTGCCGTTCAGTAGGATAGATCCATGCTTAAATAGGTGTTTCATGTTCCACTTTAGATCAATAGGATGACAACGTTTGAAGGGAATAGGGTGAATTGACACCAGTGTATAGCTTAAGTTAGGTGTTGGTTTAAGTATTCTGCTGGTGTATAAGTACTCTGCATGAGGTGTTATAAAACAAAAATGGAAAGAAAACACTCATGGTGTGTTGACTAGAGGGGTGGATGAGCAAAGGGAAAGAGAGGGAAAATAAAAGAGTTGTCTAATTAAAGCAACAACTTCAAACTGAAGGGCAAAAACAGAACGCCCAGACCAGCTTCCACCCAACAACTCTTTTTTTTCTTTTTATAATGTCCATCTGGAGTTTGGATTTTATTCACTATGGGCTGAGAGCCACTTAGCAGTGGCAGCAGTCATGAGGTGGTCATCATGGGGAAAAACACAATTAATTGCGACTCACAACAACAATGCAACACGGCCGGCTGCAGTAGGGCTGGAGAAACACTTCATGTTACGTGATCAACTCGTATCAGGCCACTTCCTGTCCGGCAAGATTCCAAATATCATGAAAAATAAAAAAATTAACCTTCACAGCCAGGGCACAACATTTCCAGTATAAATAAGTATCCCAACTTGGCCATGTTTATATGAATGTTGCTTAGATGTTGTTCACATTTTTATGTTGTTTCCCTTTAATAACATAATAGTTATTGGAAAGACTTCCCCCAGCTGCAGAATTAGCGAATGGGTTATAGTCTTTTATTTGCCAAGGTGTAAAGCAAATGAGTGTTGAACTGGCCACTACTACTACTCATCTACATGTCTATATCCGCCTCTCCTTTATATAGTATGGGGAAACATAGCATCTACCGGGTCAATGTGAAGTTGCGTACAGAAGTGGGCCAGAAGAGATTTGTTTCGGAGTCTGGACATTAGTCAAATATGTGTGCATTGGTCAATAGTTGAGAGAGAGAGTGTGAGAGAGGGAGAGAGAGAGAGAGAGAGAGAGAGAGAGAGAGAGAGAGAGAGAGAGAGAGAGAGAGAGAGAGAGAGAGAGAGAGAGAGAGAGAGAGAGAGAGAGAAATTGTAGAGGGCATTAGGAGAGAGAACATTGTTTGCAAGGACGATCAGCATGTGTGTGTGTGAGTGTGTGTGTGTGTGTGTGTGCATGCATGTGTATGTGTGTTGCAACCCTTCCAAGTCGCCACTCTGGTGGGAAAGTAGCACCTGTTTAATGAGGCACTAATGGCAACACTAATTAAAGCAGGATAATTTAATGTCATTATGAGCGCGTTCTTGGCCAAAGGACTTGGATCCATGGCACAGGAGGACATATTGTAGGATATCGCCTTTGGCTCGCTCCCGTCCTCTACCTTCTCCCTCAATCACTAACACAAACACATCGCGACTGCAATCACAGCCCTCTCTCTGAACCCGCTAAGAAAAAAGATATGAAAACTTAGACTCTGAAAAGAAACAAAAACTAATATTGATGCACTGACATTTACCTGAACTCGTACCTTTGTGATTCAATGTTTATTCCAAACGACTGAATTATACCAATATTATATATTTGTATCTGTTTCCATATTATCAATACCTATTACCATATACAATAAATACAATAATTGAAACAATTAAAATGTATTAATTGTACTGATTTGATTCAAACAATCAGACCACAGACTTGTATACTGGGCCTTTACGCTTGTGAGTTCTCCTCTCAAGGGCTTTTCTTTAATCTGAGTGTTTGTTAACATTCCCTTACTCATGAGATTGCTTGTCTCTGCCAAGCCCTTTTACACTGCAAGGCACTTCTTCACTTGACCTGGCACAAAGTCTTGCCGCCGGCATACAGATATACACCGGAATTAGGTTAATAGCGTATTGTGAGTCCAAAACATGTTGGCTCTGGACCCAACAATGAGAAAGACATGAGAATGGAGAATGTTTTCCAGCTAAAGGTTGTGGAGCCATGTGAAGGATTGAGACGCAATGGACAGTGGAGAGCTGTAGCTGGAATGAAGACACCGTTCTCCCACACCCTAAGGCTTTTCCATTACCCCGTGCTTTCTGGATCATCTAGCACAGAGGTCTGTGTGTGTGTGTGTGTGTGTGTGTGTGTGTGTGTGTGTGTGTGTGTGTGTGTGTGTGTGTGTGTGTGTGTGTGTGTGTGTGTGTGTGTGTGTGTGTTAGTGTACTATGTGTCACATTCATCACATGCGCCTTCAATGCACAATGTTTTAACAGCCCCCCAACCCCCTACACACACACACACACACACACACACACACACACACACACACACACACACACACACACACACACACACACACACACACACTCCTTTCCCTTTGGTATCTCTTCCTTCCCATCTATATAGTATTATTTTTTTCACTGCTGGTAATATTTGCTTTGCTCTACCCACTGGGCCAGTTGACAAGCAGATGTTTGATATCAATTTGCTCGACGCCTGGGGTTTTTGAGTACCTTGAGTGGGGGGAATGGTGGTACGAAGAAGAATAATAATAAGAAGAAGAGGACGAGGAAGAGAAAGAGAGTGACATGAGCACAAAGGTGTGAAGTTAAGTAAGAGTTGGAAATCTATTGTTTTAGTGTTTGATCTCTCTCTCTCTCTCTCTCTCTCTCTCTCTCTCTCTCTCTCTCTCTCTCTCTCTCTCTCTCTCTCTCTCTCTCTCTCTCTCTCTCTCTCTCTCTCTCTTTCTCTCTCTCTCTCTCTCTCTCTCAGGAGACATAAAGGCCCCTACCGTTTGTCGTAGAGAGAGCATTTATCCATTTAATTTACCAAAATGACTCTTTTGTACTGATTCCTCCGAGGAGCATTTAGCGTGAACGCATCTGCCACCAACATAAGAAATTGCTACAACACTTTGGTTGTTGAGAAGACATTTTGTTGTACTTGTATGTTGATTAACTGCTTCTTTTGTCCACAAGCCTCAACAAACTCTTAACTGACATGGCATTGATTCCACTGCACGGCCAATTGCCAGATCACTTTGGTTTATATTTGCGGCGAGATTGTGCTCTTAATTCTGCTCTTAACAGAAGAATCAGTAAGAACGTAATTTTGACGAATGATATTGATAAAATATGTTTTTGTGAAGCCAGGAGAGATGGTTACGAAGTTAAGTGCGTCATCTCCCAGACCATCACCAATCCTTGGCCTTCAGGAACACATGCATACTCGCGTACAAACACAGACACTCACACACGCACAATAAAAATAACCAACAGAGACACTCAAGTTGTGCATGCATACAAACAAACAAACACGCAAGGTTTCAGGGGCTTACATTGAAGACGGCTTGTCGTCAGTGTATGTGCGTATCCAAGTGGGGCCTGCCAAGCATCCAACACGTGTTTTCCATGAAAGATGTACCGCATGGTTTCATTCCCTCTCCCAAAGCCGGCCTTGAACTCCACCATGAAGCTCTGCAGTGGCCGCTATTCCCTGAGCTCCCCGAGACCACAAAGAGTTCCTTGGCGTTCCGCAGTGCCAATCACAAAGCAATGCCGGTCCCTTGACTGTCCCATGCCCACAAGGGGCCCTGAACTGCCAACCGTGGAGCCCACCAGAGACGGGGGAACCGGTAGGAACGTTATTGTGCAATAGCATGGCATCCTCTCCGCCCTTCTCCTCCTCCCTCCTGCTCATCAGTCAGGGCTCCAGTGCCCAGCTCTCGCTATACCTACCATCCAATATTTAAAACGCACGCACACACACACAGACACACACACACACAGAGCTGCGTTAAATCTGTGTTCAACAAGCGCTGTCCGTCATGGTCGGTGTTCCCTGGTAAATGAACCCCACGCAGAGCGAGCCGCACGCACAGACACGCACAGGGTCTGTCCGTGCAGCCGCTGCAATGGCCCGAATGCTAATCCGGCTAGACAAACAGGGGCTGCCGTGCTTTATATTCAGACGTTGTGGACGCCAGACAATGACTAACTGACTAGCAGGCCTGCTTGTTCCTAGAACCCTGGGACCACTGCTGGCTGCTCCTCGTCTTCCATTCAAATCAGTTGTGTGAAAATGGTTCTGCGTGGCTCTGGGTGCGCCGGCATTTGTGTGGGTGCATGCGTGCGTGCGTGTGTATGTGTGTGTGGCCATCGAGTTTGCTTTGAGCAGGTGCAGCACATCCACGGTGAGAATGGTGGTTGAGGGTGCATGTGTCTGTGCACATGTGCATGCATGTTTCCACGTATCGGTGCCTGCGTCTGTCTCTGTGTCTGTCTGGCTATCTGTCTCTGGTTGTGGCGTGCGTTGGCTGGCTGGGGGCCTGAGCGGGCGTGCCTGAGGCGTTATTAAAGCAGGCAGGGAGCGGCAGGGAGGTCTGGAAGGAGCATCACAGGCGAGAAGCGCGGCTACTGATAGTGATGCTATTTGGTGGGTCCTACTTGTCCCATCTCGCTCTGGAACGACTGTCTGTGTCACGCGACTGCGCCCGCTCTGCAGCTCATTTTCCAATTTAGAAACGTAGCTTACCTTCATCTTCTTTTCCATTTCTTTCTCTGGTTCAACCCCCAGTGACATGCTGCGGTGGGCACAGAGGAGTGATGAAGTTTGACGGGTGATACGAAAAGAAAAAGCAAAAAAGGCGGTTTGTTCTTGATTCTTTTAGTTTATTTTATTTGGTTTAATGGAAAAGATGAAGGAAAGAGAGGAGTGACAAGAGAAAGTTCTGCAGTTACACCAGTGGGATTATACGGACGGTGAGTTTGGGAGGCACATAGACTTTATACAGCCCCATCAGATAGGCAGGGGTAGTACTTCTGATGTGCTTCATGGGCGAAGCACAGTCTGATTGCCGCCGTGCACCCTGTATTCTCTCCCTATAGGCACTGACTTATCTTGGTATGCATATAGCGTTGTTTTCCCAAGTGTGACAAAATTCATTCGCAATTTAAACAGCACCATTACACTAAAAAGCAGAACGTATTTTCCTTCCACTGTTTTTCTTTTATGGATAGGCCGCTTAACAACAAGACAGACATCTTCTTGTGATGTAGCAATTTCAGATGTTTTCCTTTGTTCCAGGGTTTAGCAACCGGTTTTATGTCCTTTGTCTATATTATGGTTATTCATCACAGTGTTATACTTCTTACCGTTGGCACATCACCGAATGCAAATGTAAAAAAATGAAAAGGAAAGAAAGTGCACGTTCATTGTTTCGATTGACTTTCTGAATCCTAAACACAAAGGATAAGAGTCTCCTTCAGCACAATGTATTATAAATAATGAAATAATAAAAAGTATACTGTGCTTACTCACTGCTTTCTGTGCCAGGTCTGTTCTGGTCCACCGGTCCATTTTTCACATGCTGTCTACCAATGTAAAAGTACGTGAGTTGATTTCCCCCCGTCCCACAGACCTACTGTGTATTTGATTGAACGTTAAATATACCCAGGAAGTACTTTAATCTTACTTTAGAACAAGAATAATTCAATGCATACTTGCAAACACCAAACATAATATTTAACATGCGTGCCTGAAAATTCCTACTAACACAAACCCACACACACAAAGCATGCAAAGGAGAACCGTAGAAAATAAATGGTGCTCAATTTCTCGCCATGTGGCTTTTCTCCCGGCAATACCCCCAACTGGGGTCTCCGCAGGGGGCAGCCCTGTCTCGGAATCGTTGCGGCGAGAGGTCACTAGTCTCTTACCAGAAGGGGTTTAATCAGCACACCGCCAACCCCGTTGGACGGAAGTGGGAGAAACACAATCAGCTTGTTCAGCTTATGTCAGCATGATCAACGCCACATGTGCAGCGATGAAGGAGCAGAGAAGGAATGAAGGATGGCAAATTAATGCATAAGAAATGCTCCACAAAGAGGCCTTGTCAGCCATAAATCTCAGACTTCCCGCCCGAATCAGGTTTCTGTCGAATGTTGTGTGGGGGACTTTACCTCTTACTCTCCATCTGTTAGCAGTCTGTCTCTGCTGCTAGGAAATGTGTGTGTGCGCGCGCGCGCGTGCGCGCGTGCGTGTGCGTGTGTGTGCGTGTGTGTGTGTGTGTGTAAAAGTACATGCATGACAAAGTTGGGTATTTGGGCCTGAATGCGCGTGTGATTTAATGTGTTGCACTTGCTTATCTGTGTGTGTGTGTGTATGTTTTTATGAGTTGCTAAGCGTGTGTGTGTGCGTGCGTGTGGCCGTACGACTGTGTTTGTCAATCTGTCTTGGGTGGGCGGATGCAAGGGCCAGCTGGTACGGGGACATGAACTGTCCCCCGAACACACTGTGCAGGGACCCCTCCCGACACCTGACGCAATTAATCAAGGCTAACAGTGAGCAGTGGCAGTGGTGCCGGCTAGCCAGAGCCGCGCGCGGTTCTGCTGCTTAAGCTCCAGTATGGCTCAGTACAGAGTTAGCATAGCCGCTGTCCAAACAATGTTGCCCTTATGTTATCCTACATATGAACTTGCTGCTTGACGCATTGAGCATGTGCACATATATACATTTGATACATATGAATGGACAAACCCCCAAACAATTAAAAAAAATTGCTTTTGGAAATACTTGTGGCAAGTCATGAATAACAATGGTAAAATTATATACAAAAAGTTAAAGTGAGCCTAAAAAAAGAATGTGTGATATGTTAATATGGTACGATATACAGTGTGCAGTTATCAAGATTAGAATCAAAAGGTATGCAAGAATGCATATGGGAGATGTAGCATCAAATGTAATGGCTCGACTACACTCATATACACATATACAGTACTTCTGGTCTTTTAACCAACCTCTGCAGTCTTTACTCTTTATAGTAGTACAAACCAACATATACAGTGCATACTCTCTTTCACCCTCACAGGCCCGGCCCTGGCCCAGAGACATTTTTCATTGTCAAAAACAGACTCCAGTGAAATCATCAATGGCAAGCTCTGCTGATTTCAGCAACATCGCAGATAAAAGCGCCGTACCTGCGTGGGCAATGTGTGTGTGAGCTCTGGCCTTTTTTCGTTCACAATACCAACAATGTTTTTCACGCCTCACGGGTGAACGACAAGACCACATGTGAAAGGAATCGGTACCTTCTTCCGTACAAAGGGCCAGATGCTGTTATCTGAGGATAAGAACCAGTGGTTATCTTTTAAAAAGACAGACTGCCCTATCATTAGCCAGTTTACCTGAAGACACCGGCAGCTCTTTAGAGAGCTCCTATTCTCCTGGGGCCCTCTCTGAGACAGAGCCTGACTAATTGACTTGCTTCTGTCTCATTGTTTCGGGGAAAAAGAAAGCCTTGCACAATTACTTACATGTAGCCTTTTTTTTGGGGGGGACGGGGGGGACGGCTTATAGCCTTTTCTTCCACCCTCCTCTGCCTTCTTCTCCTAACCTTTACCCGGTGATGAATGAGCCAGTTGTAATGGTCTTGGCATAGTGCATCCGGGATGTTTTGGGGTGAGGTGGAGAGCACAGGTGGTTCATAGTTTCTTCTGTCTCTGAGGATGTCTGCCAATGGAAATAAAGACTGCTGGCCGGATTGCTTGGCTGATTGGTGGAACCCGTTATCGGGTACTCTTCTGTTATGCTGTCGGCATACTGCTGTCGAAGAGTGCTGAGCGTGTTGGGTGGGGTCCCATTGTCCCCCTGGTGAAGTGACGTGTGTCTATGAGCTCACTTTAAGGCACTGTGAATAAATACACATAAGTACACAAATCAGTAGTATCACTAGTATGTAAAAGTAGCATCGACTTAAATTCAGTATTCGGTACGATTGTGAATATCATACAAACGATAATCCACTCTTTTGCCGGAAAAATTATGTCTGCGTCCCTTTTTTTTATTTTTATGCAATCATAACGACGCGTGCAGAAACACACCGACACCCAAACGTATGTTGTTGTTGTCATTGTTGTATGTTTTTCTATTCCCCCTGTAATGCAGGCAAGCGCCCCACATCCACAACCCAAGCCGTAATAGAGGCTTATCATTTGGAGGCAATTTCACACCATTCCACCCCTAATTGAACAGCCTGTTTGTTACATTTCATTCTCCCCTCTTGGCCCTCTCAGCGCGCCCGCGGGACAGTGCTTAGAAATGACACTCTCTCCACGTCCCATTGAGCCTCCTCCAGCTCCCAACAAAGCTCACGGATCCACGCTCGCACGGCTGCGCTCGCACACAAACCCGGCGCAGACGCGGGCTCTGCCTTGACTCATTGCATTCACTTTTGTCTGCTGCTCGCAGAAGTCCGAGACGCTCCAAGGGGAGGGACAAAGAGAAGAGGGGTGGGCGTGGATCTGCTGTGGATGTGTGTGTGTGTGTGTGTGTGTGTGTGTGTGTGTGTGTGTGGGGGGGGGGGTCTCTATTTATCACCAGCTGTGGTCTTGATTAGCCATTACAAGCTATTTTACCTTTACAAGTAACACCTACTTTTAGATTGTTTTATACAAAGTGAAAGCAAAGTACAGAAATCCCCCAGCATTCGTGCGACATTTCACAGAGGGACGCCCCCTTTGGTTCGTATCCACTCGTGATTCTGAGAGTCCAACGAGTTCAGCGAGGTTAACCGTATGACTAGACCAACAAAGATGGCTGGGAACGGGAACGCTATAAGTGCTACAAGCCAGGAAATTACATCACAAGAGCCACTTGTGCAGGTGTTGGACGACGCATCTCGAACAGACCATAAGATGGATATGTCGGCCTCCCGGTTAGTCCATTGTTAGGAATATTTTGGAAGATCCACTGAAGGAGTTTTCCTTTCTTGCCAGGATTTCTTCCTAATTTGGCCATCATGTATCCCTCTGGTTTGGGCTAAAAGAACATCATGCAACACCATGCCAAACTGAATAACAAGATAAATATAAGTGGTTGAGATATATATATATATATATATATATATATATATATATATATATATATATATATATATATATATATATATATTATTTAGGCCTAATCTGGAACTGAAGATGAGCAGCATGAAGAAATAATTGTATTTCACAGTGAGTGGGCACGCCATCTCCACTAATCCTCACTTTGTTTCACTGAACTCGGTTATTGTCCAAATTAAGGATGGCATCCACTGTGGCATGCATCGCAACCGAGACAATAAAAAAAAACAAATAAAACACCACAGCAGTGCTCAAAATACGTAGGTAGATATTTTGAAAAATACAAAAAACACTGCCTGTATAACACATGCTTCACAGATTCTTGGCTGGTCTCCAACTTGCCCACGGGTATTATAATCTCTCCTTATTCCATTTTTTTTGTACCTCGTGAAATACACAGCATCATGGGCACGGACCGGAGAGCAAAGCCACCATGGGTCGGATGCTAACCCCGGGTTCGTTAGCGTTGGTAATTAATGTCTTTGTAATTGGGAGTCGGCAGATTGGTCATCATGTACAGTGTGTGGAGGCAGGAAGTCAAGTAAACACCAACTGGGGCCCACCGACTGTCCAGCACGAATTGAAGACTGGTCAACCAAGAGGGAGGAGGGAGGGAGAAGAGGAAAGGGAGAGAGAGGGGGGGAGGAGGTTGTTACTGATGGGAACAGAGCAACAAGTCTGCATCCAATTAAAACCTCAGAGGCCGTCTTTCTCACCACGTCGCTCTCTCTCGTTCCTATCTTTAGCCCTCGCTCTCGCCCTCTCTCCCTCCCTCCGTCTGCTCCCCTCTCTGCTTTGTTAATTACTGGTGTGTGGGTTTGATGTGTTTTTATTTTTCTTTTGATACATTTTGTACATTTATTTGTTTTTACGAAGAAGGAAGAAGAATGTTATTTTCAGATTTGCTGGAGCAGAGAGCAGGCTGTAACCATGACCTTACCAGGATGCATATTGGCTCCTGCTCGCTTCCCTCCCTGACCTGAGTCTTCTGTAATGATGAGGATGATGACGGACTCACCATGGGGAGGTAATGACCACGTTGATTGTGATGATGGTGTGCTTTCCTGGAGCACACACACACACACACACACACACACACACACACACACACACACACACACACACACACACACACACACACACACACACACACACACACACACACACACACACACACTTACTACAAACCAACCCGCCACCATAACTGAACAAAGCTTCTTTATACACAGCTCCATCCCAACAACACTCTTCACTTTCTGCCTTTGACGCTCGTGTTTGCTGCTGCATCCCGCTGTCAAGGCAGTAAAATAGTGGTCAAAGCAAGGCCTTGAGTTGATCAAAGTAAGGCTTTGAGCATATATTATCAAGCCTTCAGAACTACCACAATGGTACACTATGTAGGATAAACAGTGCTTTGTACATGTTGGATAAACAGTAATTGTTCATTTGGAAATTCTGTACTTTGTAGAGGTTAGATGCACAGACCTTGTACATTTTGGGTATACAGTATATTTCAGTATTTCAGGCATTTTTATGACATTTAATCGTTTTGTGCCTGGTGTAGTGCGATAATTACTCTACACAATCATCAGTTTTAGTTTCCCTTCTACGATGGGATTCAACCCCTTTGACATCATATCACTTCTGTCAGGATTCAGGAATCACTAATTTCCTAGATTTAACCATTTATTAAATGAAAGGGTAATACCATTTTAATTTGGCGGTATGGTTGCACTCTTTCTAGTGCTCCCTGCTGTAGGATTTAAAGCATGCGTACAGACATAAGATACAGACTACCAACAGCGTACCAATATTTGACAACAGGGAGCACTATACAATCTCCCATGGGGAACATCAGATATCTCAACCCATTGTGGGTCAAACACAAGCAGAACCAAAGCAGATGGAACCAGGTGTGGTGGGAAATTTTACTGAGTTGTGTTTGTGATGGAAGGTTTTAACTGCTTAACAATGTACATGCGTTTGTTCGGGGCCGCGTCAGCAGCCAGTTGATATGGGGTGCATGGGTGCTATTATTATGCTGTAAGGATCAAACAGATGAAAGACTTATTTTAACTCTATTTAGAGTCCCCCTAAATCTTCCCAACATCCATGCAAATATTCATTCCATCTCGTGTGTGCACTTGGGGATGATAAACAAGGAAAACGGGCGACAGGCCAGACGACAGTGTTGACACACAGATGCCCTCGACTCTGGGAGAGGAGAGGGGTTATGAATCCAGAGCAGAAGATTAATATCCCAGACGTGGCTCAACTATGCTGTTCACAGTGATGTGTGATTTTCTGTTTGCACATTTCTTATTTTTGATTACATCATCAATGTTATTGTTCTTTTGTGGTTAGGGGGAGAAAAGTTGATTTTTTTTTTCTATAATACATGTTGTTAATGTTTGTGAGCCTAAGATGCCTGTTTGCTGCTTTTATTTACTCAAGGCCAGTGGATTTTCCTCAGGTTAGCTGACCCCAGTGAATTTGTATGTCAGAAGACATTTTTTTACGGAAGCTGAAAAATATCGTAAAATATTGAAATGACAGAATGTAAATTAATTTTGAATAAACAGTACATTTTAAACTACACAGCATTTTGTAAATGATTGATAGACAGTACTTTGTTAGTGTTGGCTAGACTATACTTTGTTAATGTAGAGTAAAGACAAAGGAAGTGCTACCACTGGAGATATCTTTCTTAAATGGATATGCTTTTCTTTACATGCACCTTTTTTCATTTGTATGCAAGCAAAGGAGGTCTTGAATCTCAGAAGGATTTGAATGATAGTCACGGTGGCAATTATTTTTTAACTTTATAATTCACCCCAATTATACAATTGAGCTAATTGCATAGACGTTCACATTTGTCTTTTAGCTTATGCTTTCCTTTTATAGAAATGCAGTTTGCCTACCTTGATGGTTCTGTTGACATACAGGGTATGCATGCAGGTAAGGAGGCAGTGTAGCCAGGCAGGTATGCACGTGGACTGGAAGGTAGGCATGCAGTCAGGCATGCAGGCAGTCAGGCATGCAGGCAATATAGGTAGGCAGGCAGCTTGTAGCAGGAGATAGATGTCTCAGCCAACAAGTCCTTTAAAGAGTTCAAGGTTGTCTAAACTCTTTCAAGTAATACAGCTGCAAGGCATGGTTAAATTAGTCAAACCAAATGAGTGCAGTGTAAATCTGTTAAGATTTGTGCACCTCAAACGTCTTCCATTGTGTTCCTTTGTCAACAGACAAACAGAGGCACGTGTACTGAGCTCCTTCAAAGTAAGAGTCTCTGGACTTCCTTTAGTCACTTCAAAATAAGTTCAAGTTCAAAATTAATCTCATTCTTTTGTTTGATGACAGATTTCTACGTTAATAAACATATTTAACATATAATATGATAAAGCAGATACAAAACAATAAACCCCATTAGTAACTATTTTTGACAATGTCCATGGTATCCTGGCGCCACATATCACTACCACTTAGTATTTGCATTGTGTGACAGCACTAATCGACCCCTATGTTAAAATACGATTGACCATCTTGAATATGGCCCACACACCTCGGTTTACCTCCCCTTTCGTATGTCCCACCTTCCTCCCTACCTCCCTCCCCTTCTTTTCCATCCTCATCCTGACGCCCTCCCCCCCTCCCCCCCGTACCCCCGTACCCCCGTACCCCCGTACCAAGGCGTGCTGGGAGAGAGCGGTCAGGGTGCAGTCTGGCGGATGATGAAGTGCACATATTGGCGGACTCTGGTTCCACTCTTTATTTCCCTTTATCTCCCTACTTTGGAGTGTCAGTGTTATTAATCCCGGCCTCGCGGCTCCCAGACTACCGGGGGCCGAGTATAGAGGGAGAAGGCCGCGCGTGGACTCACACTGCCAGCGGTGCAGAAGACACACCCAGCAGAGAGGAAGCAGAGCCGCCGTTACGTGGGGCGTCGTTAGGCGGTCTAACCAAAGGTCAGCGATCCTTAAGGAGGGGCCGGGGATGCAAGTGGTGGAATATGCTAAAGGAGCAGAAGGCATTCCAAGATACGGTCAACCTTTCACTTCTCCGTCCGTCCGTCTCCTCCACTGCCTCTCTCACTCTTCTGACACGTCTCATTTGATGAGACGGGCGTGTCCCCCCCTTTACTAGGATGGAACGTGGTGTCTCTCAGGCCTTCGTGGGTCTCGGCGTCTCACATCTCTTATCACTTATAAGGCCTTCCTCTGCTTCTTCTCCCTCTTTGCTCTTATGTCTTTGTTTTGTTTTTTCCATTTCCAATGTCCTCTTCTCTCTCAGAGGCAGAAGCCGACACTCTGAAATTGACCAGTGGTTAGGTGTTGGATCTTTTATCCCTTTCTGTCACTCCGTCTCATCGGTTTATGTTCGTTTCGAACGGGCAGGCTCAGTGCGAGCCGTCCATCCTTTATAGCATTAAGTCATTTCGAGGGGGAAAGAGTTTTGCGTCATAGCTTTATACTCGACTTCTTTAAAAGAAGAATAACAATAATAATACATTTTGCTTGGCAGTGTCTTTCTTGGGGGTAATCAGAGGCACTATAAGTCACCGAGATATAGGCATAAAGACAAAGCAAGCATAAACAAACAAATGAAAAGCCCTTAAACAAAGAACAACGTGCTTCATTGACACTCGTCACTGGAATTGGATACGGTGTGGGGAACGATTGGGGGGGAATGGAGGCCCGTAATTGCTAAATGTGCTTCAGGGGAGACTTACGGAGGAACTTGATGATAGTGACAATCGAAATAAGCAAAACAAGAATTTCTCCCACAGAAGTGGGTGAATACGAGTGCAAACCTTACTATCACTACCGTTTGAAGGATCAAATACTACGTATTTGATCCTTCAAACGGAATTCAAGATAGGATCAGGGGAATATAACATAAGACACACTGCTGGAACATATCTGAGATTAAATTATACCCGCAAGACCTCTAAAACATGATGATATATGACCTGGCCTGTGCTTCTTCAACAAATTCTCAGGCGATGGCCTCCCCTCCTCGAAGAAATAAAAAATCCAAACAAACCGACAAACACAGATAACCTCGAACCCCACTCATAATGATCTCATCCGTGATGGAGCCCAGATGTGTGATTGAGAGTGACAAGGAAGGCTCCTGCCCAACACAATAGCTGTCAGAATTATTTGAAATTTGAAGGACGTGCTACAATATACTCGCTACAGTAATTTTTCTTTATTTGTATTTGAGTTGGGAGATTTTGGACTTTAGAGGTATTGAATGTCTAACACACATTATTTGACTTTAAACCAAATAATAATTGCTGAATATGCATGCAGAGAATGTTGATATAGTTTAACGTTGTTAATAGCGTGGGCATTAAAAAATAATCCCTGGACTCAAGGCATAATCCTCAACACTGATAAATTGCTAAATATTAAGAAGTATCCCTGAAGAGATGGGAAAGTAACGTTATGAGAAAGTAACGTTACTAATACTTTGCGTAAAACAACACTTTGAACTAAATAATGATTTTATCTTTAATATTCTCAGTAGTCACCTACTACAGTTTATATGACATAGTACGACTATTAATTTTAGCCAAGCAGATCCACCGATCCACCAGACAGATAACAGATAACCTTAAATTTTGGATGGGGATTGAAATTACTATAGACCGACAGTTCCACCTCATGTTTCCCCTCAAAAGACATCCATTTACGTTGTGTCTGACGCATTGATTTAAGAAGATAACCCTTGACAGTGATAAGGGTGCATGCTCTTATCCCAACCGTCTATCATCTTCCTTACAGGCTGTGAGTGATGACTGACATTGTCTCTCAGCCGCAGAAACATGTTAATTGTCAAACCAGGGTGAATTATTTATAATCCTCAGAGAAAGCACCGGGGCTGTGACCTTGTAACTTGGACCGATGATTGACTGTAAACAAGTGATTCTTAGAATATGTTATTCCTTCTGTTTACATGTATCCACTTAATCTTGCTTTGTCATAGCTTTGCTTCTGTTCTGACATAACATACACACATACACACACATCCACCCACCCACCCACCCACGCACGCACGCACGCACGTACGCACGTACGCACGCACGTACGCACGCACGTACGCACGCACGTACGCACGCACGAGCGCACGCACACACCTAGTTCATGATACCAAACCAACACCGCCCACATTTATCAAGAGTTGAATCCAGAGTTAATGGGTACATTGATACTTAATTGGATTCCGATATTTTATATTTAATTATCTGTCTGTTCACATTCGGTTGTATGTGTGACCCTTTGGGGCCTTTATGTAGCCGAGAGCAGAGCCCAGGGAGAGTGCTCCACATGTGAGTGAATGAAATGATTTGGATTTATTTCCACATATATGAAAGTGTACCAAATCTCATTGGTCACAAAATGGGATTCCATTCCAACTTTATGGATTTGCACGCTGCACTATCTGATTTGTGTCCGCAAAAATCGGACTTAGGGCATCTCTCAAACCTTTAGTGTGAGCCTCGCTTCAGAGACGATGAGAGAGAGCAAGTTAGAGAGACACCTCATCTCAATAGACACTAGAGAGAAAGCAAGCGTTGTTCTGTGATGGACATGGTCATTCAGAGCCTAGTTTTAAGCAATCCTGCACCCTCACTTCCATGTTTGTTTTATTTAGTAGGTCAGTATTTATCACGTCGGCCCTGTCCACTACAAATTGTAGTGATACTCCATGAAAGTGTTAACAACGAACACAAACAAACCAAAAAACAAACATTATTGCAGACTTTTGTCACTACACAAAACACCACAGCGTTTTCACCTTCCCAGATGTTTAAACATAAGGGCCATGCGAGAATTCACCTGCCACCTCCCCAAAACAACCTCGCCGTTTCTAACACGTGGAGCCGTAAACTCGATGGCACCTTTGTTTCAACCCATCTATTGCACCTCGAAAAGTGCAATAGATAGTGATTTAAAAAAAAAAAAAGTTGTCAACAACACTGATTGCAACGTGGTTTCTTAATGAAGCAAAGTAAGGAGAATGTTTGTTTCTATAGGTACAACAACTTGGGGGCAACAACAGATGTTAAGAGAGAGACAATGTTAAGTGTTGAGTTTGCTCATTT